>NW_023045313.1:0-63107 GCF_011762505.2 Arvicanthis niloticus | reverse complement strand
CCCTTCTGTCTTCTCCTCCCTCTGTATGCCCTTCTGTCCTTTCCTCTCTCTGGATGCCCTTCTGTTCTCTTTTCTTTCTGGATGCCCTTCTGTTTTCTCCTTTCTCCGAATGCCCTTTTGTTTTCTCATCTCTCTGGATGTCCGTCTGGTCTCTCATCTCTCTGGATGTTCTTCTGTTCTCTCCTATCTCCGGATGCCCTTCTGTCTTCTCCTCTTTCTGGATGCCCTTCTGCTCTCTCCTCTCTTGATGCCCTTCTGTTCTCTCCTCTCTCTGGATGCCCTTCTGTCCTCTCCTCTCTCTGGACTCCCTTCTGTCCTCTCCTCTCTCTGGATGGCTTTCTGTTCTCTCCTCTCTCTGGATCCCTTCTGTACTCTCCTCTCTCTGGATGCCCTTCTGTCCTCTCCTCTCTCTGGATTTTTTTCTGTCCTCTCATATCTCTGGTTGCCCTTCTGTTCTCTTTTCCTCTCTCTGGATGCCCTTCTGTCCTCTCCTCTCTCTGGATGGCTTTCTGTTCTCTCCTCTTTCTGGATGCTCTTCTATTCTCTCCTGTCTTTGGATACCCATATGTTGTCTCCTGTCTCTCGATGTTCTTCTGTTCTTCCCAATCTGTGGATTCCCTTCTGTCCTCTTCTCTCTCTACATGCCTTTCTGTTCTCTTCTCTCTCTAGATGACTTTCTGTCCTTTCCTCTCTCTGGATGCCCTTCTGTCCTCTGATCTCTCTTGATGCCTTTCTGTTTTGACCTCTCAATACCCTTCTGTCTTCTCCTTTCTCTAAATGCCCTTCTGTCTTCTATGCTCTCTGGATACCAATCTATTCTATACTCTCTCTAGATGCCCTTCTGTCTTCTCTGCTCTCTGGATGCCCGTCAGTTCTCTCCTCTCTGTGGATGTGCTTCTGACCACTCCTCTTTATGGATGCCCTTCTGGTCTCTCCTCTCTCTGGATGACCTTCTGTCCTCCCCTCTCTCTGGATGCACTTCTGTACTCTTCTCTCTCAGGATGGCTTTCTGTTCTCTCCTCTCTCTGGATGCCTTCTGTACTCTCCTCTCTCTCGATGCCCTTCTGTCTTCTCTTCACTATGGATGCCATTCTGTCCTCTCCTCTCTTTTGATGCCCTTCTGTTTTCTCCTCTCGTCCGATGCTCTTCTATTCTCTCCTCTCTGTGGATGCCCTACTGTATTCTCTTCTCTCTGGATATGCTTCTTGTCTCTCTTCTCTCTAAATGCCCTTCTGTCCTCTCCTCTCTCTGGATTTTTTTCTGTCCTCTCATATCTCTGGTTGCCCTTCTGTTCTCTTTTCTCTCTAGATTATCTTCCGTTCTCTCATCTCTCTGGATTCCCTTCTGTTCTCTCCTCTTTATGGATGCCCTTCTATTCTCTCCTCTCTTTGGTTTCCCTTCTGTCTTCTCCTCTCTTGGATGCCCTAATGCTCTCTCCTCTCTCTGAATGCCCTTCTGTCTTCTCCTCTATCTGGATTCACTTCTGTTCTCTCCTCTCTCTGGATACCTTTCTGTCCTCTCCTCTCTCTGGATACCCTTCTGTCCTCTCCTCTCTCTTGATGCCTTTCTGTTCTCTCCTCTCACTGGATACCCTTCTGTCGTCTCCTTTCTCTGGATGATATTCTGTCTTCTCTGCTCTCTGGATGCCCGTCTTTTCTCTCCTCTCTCTGGATGCCCTTCTGTCCTTTCCTCTCTCTGCATCCCTTCTGTACTCTCTTCTCTCTGGATGCCTTTCTGTTCTCTCCTCTCTCTGGATCCCTTCTGTACTCTCCTCTCTCTGGACGCCCTTCTGTCCTCTCCTCTCTCTGGAAGCCCTTCTGTCTTGTGATCTCTCCCTATGCCCTTCTGTTCTCTCGATTTTCTCAATGCCCTTCAGATTCTTCTCTCTCTGGATACCTGACAATTTTCTCCTCACTCTGGATATCCTTCTGAATTCTCCTCTCTCTAGATGCCCTTCTGTTCTCTCCTCTCTCTCTGTATGCCCTTCTTTTCTCCTTCTCTCTTGATGCCCTTCTGTCTTCTTCTCTCTCTGGATGCCCTTCTGTTCTCTCCTCTCTCCGGATGCCCTTCTGTCCTCTCCTCTCTCTGGATGCCCTACTGCCCTCTCCTCTCTCTGGATTTCCTTCTGTGCTCTCATATCGCTGGTTGCCTTTATGTTCTCTTCTCTCTCTAGATTCTCTTCTGTACTCTAATCTCTCTGGATGCCTTTCTGTCTTCTCTCTCTGGAAGCCCTTTTGTCCTCTCCTCTCTCCAGATACCCTTCTGTTATCTGCTCTCTCTCTGTGTGCCATTCTGTCCTCTCTTCTCTTTGAATGCTCTCATGTTGTCTCCTCACTCTCGATGCTCTTCTGTTCTTCCCAATCTGTGAATGCCTTTCTCTCCTCTCCTCTCTCTACATGACTTTATCATCTCTCCCCTCTCTCTCTAGATGCACTTGTGTCCTCACCGCTCTTTTTATGCCCTTCTGTTCTCTCCTCCATCTGGAATCCCTACTGTCCTTTCATTTCCCTGGATGTCCTCTTGTCTTCTCCTCTCCCTGGATGACCTTCTGATCTCTTGTCTCTCCAAATGCTCTTCTGTCTTCTGTTCACCCTGGATGCCCTTCAAATTCTCCTCTCTCTGGATGCACTTCTGTTTTCACCTCTCTATGGATGCCCTTCCGTCTTCTCCTCTCTCTGGATGCCCTTAGGTCCTTTCCTCTCACTGGATGCCCTTCTATCTTCTCCTGTCTCTGGATGCCCTTCTGTTTTCTCTGCTCTCTTGACTCCCATCTGTTCTCTCCTCTCTGTGGATGCCCTTCTGATCTCTCCTCTCCATGGATGCCCTTCTGTTCTCTCCCCTCTCTGGATGCCCTTCTGTCCTCTCCTCTCTCTGGATGCCCTTCTGTCCTCTCCTCTCTCTGGATGCCCTTCTGTCCTCTCCTCTCTCTGGATGACCTACTGTTCTCTCCTCTCTCTGGATTCCCTTTTTTTCTTCTCCTTTCTCTGGATGCTCTTCTCTTCTCTCCTCTCTCAAGATGCCCTTGTGTCCTCTATTCTCTCTTTATATCCTTCTGTTCTCTCGTCTATCTGGATTCCCTTTTGTGCTCTCCTCTGTCTTGATGTCCTTCTGTCCTCTCCTCTCTCTGGATGCCCTTCTGTCTTGTGATCTCTCGCTATGCCATTCTGTTATCTCGATTCTCTCGATGCCCTTCAGATTCTCTTCTCTGCATGCCCGACAATTTTCTCCTCACTCTGGATATCCTTCAGTCTTCTCCTCTCTCTAGATGCCCTTCTGTTCTCTCCTCTCTCTGTATGACCTTCTTTACTCCTTCTCTCTGGATGCCCTTCTGTTTTCTTCTCTCTCTGGATGCCCTTCGGTCATCTCCTCTCTCTGGATGCTGTACTTTCCTTTCCTCTCCTCTCTCTGGGTTTCCTTCTGTTCACGAATTTCTCTGGATGCCCTTCTGTCTTCCTCTCTCTCTTGAAGCCCTTCTGTCCTCTCCTCCCTCCAGATGCCCTTCTGTTATCTGCTCTCTGGGTGCCCTTCTGTCTTCTTCTCTCTCTTGAAGCCCTTCTGTCCTCTCCTCTCTCAAGATGTCCTTCTGTTATCTCCTCTCTCTGGGTGCCCTTCTGTCCCCTCTTCTCTTTTGATGCTCTTATCTTGTCTCCTCACTCTCGATGCTCTTCTCTTCTTCCCAATCTGTGAATGCCCCTCTGTCCTCTCCTCTCTCTACATGCCTTTATGTTCTCTCTTCTCTCTGGATGCACTTGTGTCCTCTCCTCTCTTTTTATGCCCTTCTGTTCTCTCCTCCATCTGGATTCCCTTCTGTCCTCTCATCTCCCTGGATGTACTTCTGTCTTCTCCTCTCTATGGATGAACTTCTGATCTCTCCTCTCTCCAGATGCTCTTCTGTCTTCTCTTCACACTGGATGCCCTTCTGTCTTCTCCTCTCTAAGGATGCACTTCTGTTTTGACCTCTCTATGGATGCCCTTCTGTCTTCTCATCTCTCTGGATGCCCTTCTGTTTTCTCCTCTCAATGGATGCCCTTCTATCTTCTCCTTTCTCTGGATGCCCTTCTGCCTTCTCTGCTCTCTGGATACCGTTGTTTTTTGTACTCTCTCTGAATGCCCTTTTGTTTTCTCTGCTCTCTGGATGTCCATCTGTTCTCTAATCTATTTGGATGGCCTTCTGACCTCTCCTCTCCATGGATGCCCTTCTGTTCTCTCCTCTCTCTGGATGCCCTTCTGTCTTCTCCTCTCTCAGGATGCCCTTCTGTCCTCTCCTCTCTCTGGATGCCCTTCTGTTCTCTCCTCTCTCTGGATGCCCTACTGTTCTCACCTCACTCTGGATTACCTTTTTGTCTTCTCTTCTCTCTGGATGCGCTTCTCTTCTCTGCTCTCTCAAGTACCCTTGTGTCCACTATTCTCTCTGGATATCCTTCTGTTCTCTCGTCTCTCTGGATTCCCTTTTGTGCTCTCCTCTCTCTTGATGCCCTTCTGTCCTCTCTTCTCTCTGGATGCCCTTCTGTTCTCTCCACTTTCTGGATGCCCTTCTGTTCTCTCCTGTCTCTGTATGCTTTTCTATACTCTACACTCGCTGGATGCCCTTCTGTCTTCCCCTCTCTCTGGATGCCCTTTTGTACTCCTCTCCAGATGCCTTTCTGTCCTATCCTCTCTCTGGATGCCCTTCTGTATTCTCATCCCTCTGGATGGCCTTCTGTTCTCTCCTCTATCTGGATGCCCTTCTGTCTTTTCTTCTCTCTGGATGTCCCTCTGTTGTCTCCTTTCTCTGGTTGCCCTTGTGTCCTCTCCTCTCTCTAGATGCCATTCTGTCTTCTCTTCTCTATGGATGCCCTTCTGTCCTCTCCACTCTCAGAATTTCCTTCAGTTGTCTCCTTTCTCTGGATGCCCATCTGTCCTCTCCTCTCTCTGAATGCCCTTCTGTCCTCTCCTCTCTCTGGATGCCTGTCTGTACTCACCTCTCTCTGGATGCCCTTCTGTATTTTCCACGTTCTGGATGCACTTCTGTCCTCTCCTCTCTCTCTGGATTTTTTTCTGTCCTCTCATATCTCTGGTTGCCCTTCTGTTCTCTTTTCTCTCTAGATTATATCCTTTTCTCTCATCTCTCTGGATGTCCTTCTGTTCTCTCCTCTTTATAGATGCCCTTCTATTCTCTCCTCTCTTTGGATTCCCTTCTGTCTTCTCCTCTCTCTGGATGCCCTTCTGTCCTCAAATCTCTCTGGATGGCTTTTTGTTCTCTGCTCTCTCGGGATCCCTTCTGTATTCTCTTCTCTCTGAATGCCATTCTGTCTTCTCCTCTCTCTGGATCCCTTCTGTATTCTCCTCTCTCTTGATGCTCTTCTGTCCTCTCCTCTCTCTGGATTCACTTCTGATTATCTCCTCTCTCTGGATGCCTTTCTTTCCTCTCCTCTCTCTGGATGCCCTTCAGTTTCCTCCTCACTCTTGATGCCTTTCTGTTCTCTCCTCTCACTGGATGCCCTTCTGTCTTCTCCTTACTTTTGATGCCCTTCTGTCTTCTCTGCTGTCTGGATGCCTGTCTGTTCTCTCCTCTCTCTGGATGCCATTCTGTCATCTCTTATCTATGGATGTCCTTCTGTCATCTCCTCTCTTTTGATGCCTTTCGGTTTTCTCCTCTCGTCCAATGCTCTTCTATTCTCTCCTCTCTGTGGATGCCCTTCTGTGCTCTCCTCTCTCTAGATACCTTTCTGGTCTCTCCTCTCTATGAACGCCCTTCTGTCCACTCCTCTCTCTCTGGATGCCCATCTGTACTCACCTCTCCCTGGATGCCCTTCTGTATTTTCCACGTTCTGGATGCCCTTCTGTCCTCTCCTCTCTCTCTGGATTTTTTCTCTCGTCTCATATCTCTGGTTGCCCTTCTGTTCTCTTTTCTCTCTAGATTATATTCTTTTCTCTCATCTCTCTGGATATCCTTCTGTTCTCTCCTCTTTATAGATGCCCTTTTATTCTCTCCTCTCTTTGGATTCCCTTCTGTCTTCTCCTCTCTCTGGATGCCCTTCTGTCCTCTACTCTCTCTGGATGGCTTTTTGTTCTATCCTCTCTCGGGATCCCTTCTGTATTCTCTTCTCTCTGGATGCCCTTCTGTCTTCTCCTCTCTCTGGATCCCTTCTGTATTCTCCTCTCTCTTGATGCTCTTCTGTCCTCTCCTCTCTCTGGATTCACTTCTGTTCTCTCCTCTCTCTGGATGACTTTCTGTCCTCTCCTCTCTCTGGATTCACTTCTATTCTCTCCTCTCTCTGGATGCCTTTCTGTCCTCTCCTCTCTCTGGATGCCCTTCTGTTTCCTCCTCTCTCTTGATGCCTTTCTGTTTTGTCCTCTCACTGGATGCCCTTCTACCTTCTCCTTTCTTTTGATGCCCTTCTGTCTTCTCTGCTGTCTGGATGTCTGTCTGTTCTCTCCTCTCTCTGGATGCCATTCTGTCATCTCTTATCTATGGATGTCCTTCTGTCATCTCCTCTCTTTTGATGCCCTTCGGTTTTCTCCTCTCGTCCAATGATCTTCTATTCTCTCCTCTCTGTGGATGCCCTTCTGTATTCTCCTCTCTCTAGATACCTTTCTGGTCTCTCCTCTCTCTGGATGCCATTCTGTCATCTCCACTCTATGAATGTTTTTCTGTTGTCTCCTTTCTCTGGATGCCCTTCTGTCCTTTCTTCTCCCTGGTTGCCCTTCTGTCCTCACTTCTCTGTGGATGTCTTTCTGTATTCTCTATGCTCTGGATGCCCTTCTGTCCTCTCCTCTCTCTGGATTTTTTCTGTTCTCTCAAATCTCTGGTTGCCCTTCTGTTCTCTTTTCTCTCTAGATTATCTTATGTTGCCTCATCTCTCTGGATGCCCTTCTGTTCTCTCCTATTTTTGGATGCTCTTCTATTCTCTCCTCTCTTTGGATTCCCTTATGTTTTCTCCTCTCTCTCGATGCTCTTTTGTTCTTCTCAATTTGTGGATGCCCTTCGGCCCTCTCCTCTCTCTGGATGCCCTTCTCTCCTCTTTTCTCCCTTGATGCCTTTCTGTTTTCTCCTCTAACTGGATGCCCTAATTTCTTCTTCTTTCTCTGTAGGCCCTTATGTCTTCTCTGCTCTCTGGACACCGTTCTATTCTCCACTCTCTCTGGATTCCCTTCTGTCTCATCATCTCTCTGGATGCCCTTCTGTCGTCTCCTCTCTCTAGATTCTATTCTGTCCTCTCATCCCTCTGGATGTTTTTATGTTCCGTTCTCTCTCTGGATGATCTTCTGTTCCCTCATCTCTGTGGATGCCCTTCTGTTCTCTCCTCTCTCTGGAATATCTTCTGTTTTCTCATCTCTCTAGATGTACTTCTTTAATCTCCTCTCTAGATGCCTTTCTGTTTTCTCCTCTCTCTCGATGCTCTTCTGTTCTCCCCTCTCTGTGGATGCCCTTCTGTCCTCTCATCTCTCTGGATGCCCTTCTGTCTTCTCCTCTCTCTGGATGCCCTTCTGTTCTATCCTCTATCTAGATGCACATCTGTCCTCTCCTCTCTCTGGATGCCCTTTTATTTTCTCCACTCTCTGGATTCCCTTCTGTTCTCTCCTCTCTATGTAGGCCCTTCTGTCCTCTCCTCTCTCTGGATGCCCTTCGGACTTCTCCTTTATCTGGATGCCCTTCTGATCTCTCCTGTCGATGGATGGCCTTCTGTTTTCTCCTCTCTCTGGATGCCCTTCTGTCTTCTCTTCTCTCTGGATGCCCTTCTGTTCTCTCCACTCTCCGGATTTTTTTCTGTCCTCTCCTCTCTCTGTATGCCCTTCTGTCTTCTTTTTTCTTTGGATGCCCTTCTGTTCTCTTCTCTCCCTGGATGCCCTTTTCTCCTATCCTCTCTCTGGATACCCCTCTCTTCTCTCCTTTCTCTGTATGCCTTTCTGTTCTCTCCTCTCTCTGGATGCCCTTCTGTCCTCTCTTTTCTCTGGATGCACTTGTGTCCTCTCCTCTCTCTGCATGCCCTTCTTTCTTCTCCTGTATCTGAATGCCCTTCGGATCTCTTCTCTCTCTAGGTTATCTTCTGTTCTCTCATCTCTCTGGATGCCCTTGTATCCTTTCCTCTCTCTGGATACCCTTCTATCTTCTCTTCTCTATGGATGCCCTTCTTCCTCTCTTCTCTCTGGATGCTCTTCTGTCTTCTCCTCTCTTCTGATGCTCTTCTGTTCTCTCCATTCTCTGGATGCCCTTCTTTTCTCTCCTCTTGCTGGATGGCCTTCTCTGCTCTTCTATCTCTGGATGACCTTCAGTCTTCTCCTCCCTCTGGATGACCTTTTCTTGACTCCTCTCTCTGGATGCCCTTCTGTCCTCTCCTCTCTCTGGATTTTCTTCTGTCCACTCCTCTCTCTGTATGACCTTCTGTCTTCTCCTCCCTCTGGATGAGCTTCTCTTGTCTCCTCTCTCCGGATACCCTTCGGTTCTCTCCTCTAACCAGAAGCCCATCTGTCTTCTCCTCTCTCTTGCTGCCTTTCTCTTATCTTCTCTCAATGGATGCCCTTCTGTCTTCTCTGCTCTCTGGATTCCCGTCTGTTGTTTCCTCTCCCTGGATGCCCTTCTGATCTCTCCTCTCCATGGATGCCCTTCTGTCCTCTCCTCTCTCTGGATGGCTTTCTGTTCTCTCCTCTCTCTGGTTTCCTTCTGTATTCTCCTCTCTCTTGATGCCCTGCTGTCCTCTCTTCTCTCTGGATGCCCTTTTGTTCTCTCCTCTCTCTGGATGCCCTACTGTCCTGTCCTCACTCTTGATGCCCTACTGTTCTCTCTTCTCTTTGGATTCCCTTTTTGTCTTCTCCGCTCTCTGGAATGTGCTTCTCATCACTCCTCTCTCAAGATGCCCTTGTGTCCTCTATTCTCTCTGGATATTTTTCTGTTCTCTCGAATCTCTGGACTGCCTTTTGTGCTCTCCTCTCTCTGGATTCCCTTCTGTCCTCTCCTTTCTCTGGATGCCCTTCTGTTTTCACCAATCTCTGGATGCCCTTCTGTCTTCTTCTCTCTCTACATGCCCTTCTGTTCTCTCCTCTCTCTGGTAGCCCTTCTGTTCTCTCCTCTCTCTGGATGCCCTTCTGTCTTCTCTGCTCTCTGGATGCCAGTCTGTTCTCTACTCTCTGTGGATGCCCTTCTGATCTCTCCTCTCCATGGATGCCCTTCTGTTCTCTCCTCTCTTTGGAGGCCCTTCTGTCCTCTCCTCTCTCTGAATGCCCTTCTCTCCTCTCTTCTCTCTGGATGGCTTTCTGTTCTCTCCTCTCTCTGAATCCCTTCTGTACTCTCCTCTCTGGATGCCCTTCTGTCCTCTCCTCTCTCTAGTTTCCCTTCTGTATTCTCCTCTCTCTGGATGCCCATCTGTCTTCTGTCTCTGGATGCCCTTCTGCTTTCTCCTCTCTACGGATGCCCTTCTGTATTCTCCTCTCTCTGGATTCCCTTCTGTCTTCTCCTCTCTTTGGATGCCCTTCTGTTTTCTCCTCTTTCTGGATGCCCATCTTTTATCTCTTCTCTCCGGTTGCCCTTCTGTCTTCTCCTCTCTCTGGATGCCCTTCTGCTCTCTCCTCTCTATGGATTCCCTACCATTATCTCCTCACTCTAGATTCCCTTCTGTCTTCTCCCCTCTCTGGATGCCAAACAATTTTCTCCTCACTCTTTATATCCTTCTGTCTTTTCTTCTCTAGAAGCCCTTCTTTTGTCTACTCACTCCGGATGCCCTTCTGTCTTCTCCTCTCTTTGGATGCCCTTCTGCTCTCTCCTCAGTCTGGATTCTGTTCTGTTCTCTCCTCTCTCTGGATTATCTTCTTTCTTCTCCTCTCTCAGGATGCCCTTCTGTTCTCTCGACTCTATGGATTCCATTCTGTCTTCTCTCTCTGGATGCTTTTCTGTCCTCTCCTCTCTCTGGATGCCCTTCTGTCTTCTATCTCCCGATGCCCCTCTGTCTTCTCCACTTCAAGGATGCCCTTCTGTTCTCTGCTTTCTCTAGATGCCATTGTGTCCTCTCCACACTCTGGATGCCCTTCTGTTCTCTTCTCTCCATGAATGCCCTTCTGTCCTCTCCTCTCTCAGGATGCCCGTCGGTCCTCTTCTCCAATTGGATGCCTCTGTCTTCTCTTATTTCCGGATGCCCTTCTCTTCTCTCCTCTCTCTGGACACCCTTCTGTTTTCTCCTCTTTCTGGATACCCTTCTGTCCTCTCCTCTCTCTGGATGACCATCTGTCTTCTCTTCTCTCTGGATGTCCTTCTGCTCTCTCCTCTCTCTGGATTCCCTTCTGTTGTCTCCTCTCTCCAGATGCTCTTCTGTCTTCTCCTCTCTCTAGATTCCCTTCCATCTTCTAATCTCTTTGGATGCCCTTCTGTTTTCTTCTCTTTCTCGATGCCCTTCTGTTCTCTCCTCTCTCTAGATGCCCTTCTGACCTCTCCTCTCTTTGGATGCCCTTCTGTATTCTCCTCCATCTGTATGCCCTTCTATTCTCTCCTCCCTCTGGATGCCCTTCTATAATACTGTCTCTTGATGCCCTTCTGTACTTTCCTCTCTCTGCATGCCCTTCTGTCTTCTTCTCTCTCTGGATGCCCTTCTCTTCTCTACTCTCTCAGGATACCCTTTTGTTCTCTCCTCTCTACATGAACTTCTGTCCTCTCATCTCTCTGGATGCCCTTATGTTCTCTCCTCTCTCTGGATGTGATTCTGTCTTCTCCTCTCTCTGGATGCCCTTCTGTCTTCTCCTCTCTCCGGATGCTTTTCAGCTCTCTCCTCTCTCTGGATGCCCTTCTGTTTTCTCCTCTCTCTAGATGCCCTTCTGTCTTTTCCTCTCTCTGGATGGCTTTATCTTCTCTCCTCTCTCTGGATCCTTATGTCTTCTCCTCTCGCTGGGTGCTCTTTTTTACTCTCCTCTCTCTGCATGCCTTCTGTACTCTCCTCTCTCTGTATGCCCTTTTTGTCTTCTCCTTTTTCTGGATGCCCTTCAATTCTCTCCTCTCTCTAGATGCTCTTCTGTCCTCTATTCTCAATGGATGCCTTTCTGTTCTTTTGACTCTCTGGATGCCCTTCTGTGCTCTCCTGTCTCTGGATGCCCTTCTGTCCTCTCCTCTCTCTACATGCCCTTCTGTCTTCTTCTCTCTCTGGATGCCCTTCTCTTCTCTCCTCTATCAGGATGCAGTTTGCTTCTCTCTTCTCTCTACATGGCCTTATGTCCTCTCATTTCTCTGGATTCCCTTATGTTCTTTCCTCTTTCTGGATGCCCTTCTAAACACTCCTCTCCATGGATGCCCTTCTGATCTCTCCTCTTTCTGGAAGATTTTCTGTCCTCTCCTCTCTCTGGATAACCTTCGGTACTCTCCTCTCTCTGGATTCCCTTTTTGTCTTCTCCTCTCTCTGGATGCCCTTCTCTTCTCTCCTCTCTCTAGATGCCTTTCTGTCCTCTATTCTCTCTGGATGCCTTTCTGTTCTCTTCTCTCCCTGAATGCCCTTCTGTCCTCTCCTTTCTCTGGATTCCCTTTTGTCCTCTCCTCTCCCTTGATGCCCTTCTGTACTATCCTCTTTCTGGATGCCCTTCTCTTCTCACCTCTCTCTGGACACCCTTCTGTTTTCTCCTCTTTCTGGATGTCCTTCTGTTCTCTGCTCTCTCTGGATGCCTTCCTGTCCTCTCCTCTCTCTGGATACCCATCTGTCTTCTCCTCTGTCTGGATGCCCTTCTGCTCTCTCCTCTCTCTGGATGCACTTCTGTCCTCTGCTCTTTCCAGATGCCCTTCTGTTTTCTTCTCTCTCTGGATTCCCTTCTGTCTTCTCCTCTCTTTGGATGCCCGTCTGTTTTCTCCTCTTTCTGGATGCCCTTCTGTTCTCTCCTCTCTGTGGATGCACTTCTGTCTTCTCCTCTCTCTGGATGCCTTTCTGCTCCCTCCTCTCTCTGGATTCCCTACCATTATCTTCTCACTCCAGATTCCCTTCTGTCTTCTCCCCTCTCTGGATGCCGGACAATTTTCTCCTCACTCTGTATATCCTTCTGTCTTCTCTTCTCTCTAGATGCCCTTCTTTTCTCTCCTCACTTATGATGCCATTCTGTCTTCTCCTCTCTTTGGATGCCCTTTTGCTCTCTCCTCACTCTGGATTCTGTTCTGTTCTCTCGTCTTTATGGATTCCCTTCTGTCTTCTCCTCTCTCTCGATGCCCTTCTGTCCTCTCCTCTCTCTGGATGCCCTTTTGTCTTCTCCTATCTCCCAATGCTTCTCTGTCTGTTCCCCTTCCTGGATGCCCTTCTGTTCTCTTCTTTCTCTAGATGCCCTTCTGTCCTCTACTCTCTCTGGATGCCCTTCTGTTCTCTTCTCTCCCTGAATGCCCTTCTGTCCTCTCCTCTCTCAGGATGCCCGTCGGTCCTCTTCTCCATCTGGATACCACTGTCTTTTTCTATTTCCAGATGCCCTTCTGTTCTCTCCTCTCTCTGGACACCCTTCTGTTTTCTCCTCTTTCTGGATGCCCTTCTGTTCTCTCCTCTCTCTGGATGCCCTTCTGTCCTCTCCTCTCTCTGGATGTCCATCTGTCTTTTCTTCTCTCTGGATGCTCTTCTGCTCTCTCATCTCTCTGGATGCCCTTCTGTTCTCTACTCTCTCCAGGTGCCCTTCTGTCTTCTCCTCTCTCTGGATTCCCTTCTGTCTTCTCTCTTTGGATGCCCTTCTGTTTTCTTCTCTCTCTCAATGCCCTTCTGTTCTCTCCTCTCTCTGAATGCCCTTCTGACCTCTCCTCTCTTTGGGTGCCCTTCTGTATTCTCCTCCATCTGGATGCCCTTCTATTCTCTCCTCCCTCTGGATGCCCTTCTCTACTACTCTCCCTTGATGCCCTTCTGTCCTTTACTCACTCTGCATGCCATTCTGTCTTCTTCTCTCTCTGGATGCCCTTCTCTTCTTTCCTCTCTCAGGATACCCTTTTGTTCTCTCCTCTCTACATGAACTTCTGTGCTCTCATCTCTCTGGATGCCCTTATATTCTCTCCTCTCTCTGGATGCGATTCTGCATTCTTCTCTCTCTGGATGGTCTTCTGTCTTCGCCTCTCTCTGGATGCCCTTCTGTCTTTTCCTCTCTCTGGATGGCTTTCTGTTCTCTCCTCTCTCTGGATCCCTTCTGTCTGCTCCTCTCTCTGGGTGCTTTTTTTCAGTCTCCTCTCTCTGCATGCCCTTCTGTACTCTCCTCTCTCTGTATGCCCTTCTGTTCCCTCCTCTCTCTGGATTCCCTTTTTGTCTTCTCCTCTTTCTGGATGCCCTTCAATTCTTTCCTCTCTCTAGATGCTCTTCTGTACTCTATTCTCTCTGGATGCCTTACTGTTCTCTTGACTCTCTGGATGCCCTTCTGTGCTCTCCTGTCTCTGGATGCCCTTCTGTCCGCTCCTCTCTCTACATTCCCTTCTGTCTTCTTCTCTCTCTGGATGCCCTTCTCTTCTCTCCTCTATCAGGATGCCGTTTGGATCTCTTCTCTCTCTACATGTCCTTCTGTCCTCTCATCTCTCTGGATGCCCTTCTCTTCTCTCCTCTATCAGGATGCCGTTTGGATCTCTTCTCTCTCTACATGCCCTTCTGTCCTCTCATCTCTCTGGATGCCCATCTTTTCTCTCCTCTATCTTGAGGCTTCTTTGTCCTCTCCTCTCTCTGGATGCCCTTCTGTTCTCTCCTCTCTTTGCATTCCCTTTTTGTCTTCTCCTCTATCTGGAAGACCTTCTCTTCTCTCCTCTCTCTAGATGCCCTTCTGTCCTCCATTCTCTCTGGATGCCTTTCTGTTCTCTTGCCACTCTGGATGCCCTTCTGTTCTCGCCTCTATTTGGATTCCCTTCTGTCTTCTCCTCTCTCTTGATGCCCTTCTGTTCTATCCTCTTTCTGGATGCCCTTCTGTTCTCTCCTCACTCTGGATGCTCTTGTGTCCTCTTCTCTCTCTGGATTCCCTTCTGCTCTCTGCTCTCTCTTGATGCCCTTCTGTACTCTCTCCCCTCTGGATTCCCTTCTATCTTCTCCTCGCTCTTGATACCCTTCTGTTCTCTCTTCTTTCTGGATGCCCTTCTGTTCTCTACTCTCTCTGGATTCCCTTCTGTCTTCTCCTCTCTCAGGATGCCCTTAACCTCTCTCCTCTCTCTGGATGCCCTTCTGTTCTCTCCTCTCTCAGGATGCCCTTCTCTTTTCTCCTCTATCTTTAAGCCCTTCTGTTCTCTCCTCTGTCTTCATGCCATTCTGTCTTCCCCTCTTTCCCTATGCCCTTCTGTCCTCTCTTCTCTCTGGATGCCCTTTGTTCTCTCCTCTTTCTGGATGCCCTTCTTCCCTCTCCTCTCTTTCGATGCCCTTCTGTCTTCTCCTCCCTCTGAATGCCCTTCTATCCTCTCCTCTCTCTGTATGCATTTCTGACTTCTCCTCTCTCCCTATGCCCTTCTGTTCTCGCATCTCGCCAGCTTTTCTTCTGTCTTCTCCTCTCTCTGAATGCCTTTCTGTTCTCTCTTTACTCTGGATGCCCTTCTGTCTTCTCCTCTCTCTAGATGTCCTTCTGTCTTCTCCTTTCTCCCTATACCAGTCTGTTCCCTCGTTTCTCAGGCTTCCATTCTGACTTCTCCTTTCTCTGGATATTCTTCTGTTCTCTCCTCTCTCCCGAGGCCCTTCTGTCTTCTCCTATCTCCCGATGCCCTTCTGTCTTCTCCTCTTTCTGGATGCATTTCTATTCCCTGATCTCTTTAGATGCCCTTCTGCTCTCTCCTCTCTCTTGATGCCCTTCTGGTCTCTCCTCTCTCTGGATTCCATTCTGTACTCCCCTCTCTCCGAATGCCCTTCTGTTCTCTCCTCTCTCTGGATTCGCCTCTGTCTTCTCCTTCTCTGGATGCCCTTCTCTTCTCTCCTCTTCCTGGATGCCCTTCTGTTCTCTCCTCTATCTAGATGCCCTTCTGTCTTCTCCTCTCTCTGTACGGCCTTCTGTACTATTTTATTTGGAGGCCCTTCTTTCCTCTCCTCTCTCTAGATGCCCTTCTGCTCTGTCTTCTCTCTGGAGAAAATTCTGTCCTCTCCTCTCTCTGGATGCCCTTCTGTCTTCTACTATCTCCCGATGCCCTTCTGTCTTCTCTTCTTTCTGGATGCCCTTCTGTTCTCTGCTCTCTCTATATGCCCTTCAGTCCTCTTCTCTCTCTGGATGCCCTTCTGTTCTCTGCTCTCTCTGGATTCTCTTCTTTCTTCTCCTCTCTCTGGATGTCATTCTATCCTCTCCACTCTCTGGATACCCTTCTACAATCCCCTCTATCCTGGTGACTTTCTGATTCTCCTCTCTCCTGAAACCCTTCTTTTCTCTTCTCTCTCTGAATGCCCTTCTGTTCTCTCCTCTCTCTGGATTCACTTCTATCTTCTCCTTTTCTGGATGCCCTTCTGTCTTCTCCTTTCTCTGGATGCCCTTCTGTTCTCTCCTCTTTCTGGATGCCCTTCTGTTCTCTCATCTATCTAGATGCCCTTCTGTCTTCTCTTCTCTCTGTATGGCCTTCTGTTCTATTTTATGTGGAGGCCCTTTTTTTCTCTCCTCTCTTTGGATTCCCTTCTGCTCTCTCTTCTTTCTGGAGCAAATTCTGTCCTCTCCCCTCTCTGGATGCCCTTCTGTTCTCTCCTTTTTCTGGATGACATTCTATTCTCTCATCTATGAAGATGCCCTTTTGTCTTCACCTCTCTCTGTATGGCCTTCTGTACTCTTTTGTGTGGATGCCCAACTTTCCTCTCCTCTCTCTGGATGCCCTTCTGCCTTCTCCTCTCTCTGAATGCCCTTCTGTTCTCTTTTCTCCATGGATGCCCTTCTGTCTTCTCCTCTCTCTTGATGGCTTTCTTTTCTATGCTCTCTCTGGATCCATTCAGTTTTCTTGACTCTCTGGATGCCTTTCATCACACTCCTCTCTAAGTATGCCCTTCTGTCCTCTCTTCTCCTTGGATGCCCTGCTGTCTTCTTTTCTCTCTGGATGCCCTTCTTTTCTCTCCTCTCTCTGGATTCCGTTTGTCTTCTCCTCTTGCTGGATGCCCTTCTCTTCTCTTCTCTTCTCTTCTCTTCTCTTCTCTTCTCTTCTCTCCTCTCTCTAGATGCCCTTCTGTCCTCTATTCTCTCTGGATGCCTCACTGTTCTCTCCTCTCTCTGGATGCCCTTGTGTTTGCTTCTCTCTCTGAATGCCCTAATATTCTCTTCTCTCCCTGGATGCCCTTCTGTCCTCTCCTCTCTCAGGATGCCCATCTGTCCTCTTCTCCATCCTGATTCCTTCTCTCTTCTCCTCGTTCCGGATGCCCTTCTGTTCTCTCCTCTCTCTGGAATCCCTAATGTACTCTCCTTTATCTAGATGCCCTTCTGTATTCTCCTCTCTCTGTATGCCATTTTTTACTGTTTTCTGTGGATGCCCTTCTGCCCTCTCCTCTCTCTGTATGCCCTTCTTTCCTCTCTTTTCTCTTGATGGCCATTTTGTCCACTCCTCTCTCTGGATTCCTTTCTGTTTTATCCTATCTCTGGATGCCCTTCTTTCTCCTCCTCTTACTGAATACCCTTCTGTTCTCTTCTCGCTTTACATGCCCTTCTGTCCTCTATTCTCTCTGGATGCCCTTATGTTGTCTACTCTTTCTGGATATTCTTCTGTTATCTCCTCTCTCTGGATGTTCTTCTGACCTCTTATCTCCATGGATGTCCTTCATGCTCCTCTCTCTGGATGCCCTTCTATCCTCTCTTCTTCCTGGATGCTTTTCTGTCCTCACCTTTCTCTGGATGCCCTTCTGTTCTCTCCTCTCTCTGGATTCCCTTTTTGTCTTCTCCTCTTTCTAGATGCCCTTCTGTCCCCTATTCTCTCTGGATTCCTCTCTGTTCTCTCATCTCTCTGGGTGCCATTCTGTGCTCTCCTCTCTCTGGATGGCCTTCTGTCCTCTGTTCTCTCTGGATACCCTTCTGTCTTCTCCTCTCTCCCTATGCCCTTCTGTTCTCTCTTCTCTCCCGATGTCCTTCTGTCTTCTCCTCTCTCTGGATGCACGACATTTTTTTTCTCACTCTGTATATCATTCTGTCTTCTCTTCTCTCTAGGTGCCCTTCTGTTCTCTCCTCACACTGTATGCCATTCTCTCCTCTCCTCTCTCTGGATGCCCTTCTGTCTTCTTCTCTCTCCGGAAGCCCTTCAGTCCACTTCTCTCTCTGGATGTCCTTCAGTCTTCTGCTCTCTCTGGATGGGCTTCTGTTCTCTCCTCTTCTGGATTCTCTAATGTTCTCTCATCTCTCTGGATATGCTTCTGTTCTCTCTTCTCTCAGGATGGCCTTATGTCCTCTCCTCTCTCTGGATGCCCTTCTGTCTTCTCCTTTCTCTGGATGCCCTTTTGTCTTCTTTTATTTCTCGATGCCCTTCTGTCCTCTCCTCTCTCTGAATGCCCTTCTGTCTTCTCCTCTTCTGGATGCACTTCTGTTCTCGCCTTTCTCTGGATGCACTTTGGGCTTCTCATCTCTCCAAATGCTCTTCTGTTCTAACATCTTTCTGGATTTGCTTCTGTCTTCTCCTTTTCCAGATTCCCTTCTTTTCTGACCCCTTTCTGGATGCCCTTCTGTTCTCTACTCTATCTAGATGCTCTTCTGTCTTCTCCTCTCTATGTATGGCCTTCTGTACTCTTTTCTGTGGATGCCCTTCTTTCCTCTCCTCTCTCTGGATGCCCTTCTGCTCTCTCTTCTCTCTGGAGTCCATTCTGTCCTCTCTTCTCTATAAATGCCCTTCTGTCTTCTCCTAGCTCCAGATGCCCTTCTGTCTTCTCCTCTTTCTGGATACCCTTCTGTTCTCTGATCTCTCTAGATGCCCTTTTGTCCTCTCTGCTCTTTGTATGCCCTTCTGTTCTCTTCTGCACTTGATGCCCTTCTGTCCTCTCCTTTCTCAGGATGCTCGTCTGTGCTCTTCTCTATCTGGATGTCTTCTCTTTTCTCATTTTCTGGATGCCCTTCTGTTCTCTCCTCTCTCTGAAAGCCCTTCTGTCTTCTCCTCTCTCTGGATGCCCTTCTGTTCTTGCATCTCTCTTGATGCCCTTCTGTTCTCTCCTATCTCTGGGTGCCCTTCTGTATTCTCCTCCCTTTTGATGCCCTACTGGTATCTCCTCCCTCTAGATGCCCTTCTTCACTCTCCTCTCTCTGGAAGCCCTTCTGACCTCTCCTCTACATGGATGCCATTCTATTCTCTCCTCTCACTGGATGTCCTTCTGTTCTCTCCTCTCTCTAGAAGAACTTCTGTTTATCCTCTCTCTGGATGGCTTTCTGTTGTCTCCTCTCTCTAGATGTCCTTCTGTCCTCTATTCTCTCTGGATGCCCTTCTGTTCTCTCATCTCTCTGGATGCCTTTCGGTGCTCTCCTCTCTCCCTATGCTCTTCTGTCCTCTCATCTCTCACGATGCTCTTCTGTATTCTCCTCTCTCTGGATTTCTGACAATTTTCTCTTCACTCTGGATACCCTTCTGTCTTCTCCTCTCAATGGATGCCATTCTGTCCTCTTCTCTCTCTGGATGCCCTTCTGTGTTCTCCTCTATCGGGATGCCTTTCTGTCCTCTTCTCTCTCTGGATGTCTTCAGTTTTCTGCTCTTTCTGGGTGGGCTTCTGTTCTCTCCTTGTTCTGATTCTTTCCTTTTCTCTCATCTCTCTGGATGCACTTCTGTTCTCTCTTCTCACGGGATATCCTTCTGTCCTCTCCTCTCTCTGGATGCCCTTCTGTATTCTCCTTTCTCTGGTTGCCCTTCTGTTCTCTCCTCTCTCTGAATGCCATTTTGTCCTCTCCTCTCTCTTGATACCCTTCTGTTCTATCCTCTTGCTGGATGCCCTTCTGTTCTCTCCTTTCTCTGGATGCCCTTGTGTCCTCTTCTCTCTCTGGATGCCCTTCTGTTCTCTCCTCTCTCTGGATGCCATTTTGTCCTCTCCTCTCTCTTGATAACCTTCTGTTCTATCCTCTCGTTGGATGCCCTTCTGTCTTCTCTGCTCTCTGGATGCTCTTCTGTTCTCTCCTCTCTCTAGATGCCCTTCTGTTCTCTCCTCAATCTAGATGCCCTTTGATATTCTCCTCTTTCTGTATGACCTTCATTTCTCTTTTCTGTGGATGCCCATCTGCCCCCTTCTATCTCTGGATGCCCTTCTTTTATCTCGTCTCTCTGGAGGCCATTCTCTCCTCTCCCCTCCTCTCTCTGGATGCCCTTCTGTCTTCTCCTATCTCCAGATGTTCTTCTGCCTTCTTCTCTTTCTGGATACCCTTCTGTTCTCTGCTCTCTCTACATGCCCTTCTCTCCTCTATTCTCTCTGGATGACCTTATGTTCTTTCCTCTCTCTGGATGTTCCTTTAGCTTCTCCGCTCCCTGGATACTGTTCTATTCTCTAATCTCCCTGGATGCCTTTCTGTATTCTCTTCATTCTGGATGCCCGAAAGTTTTCTCCTCACTCTGGATATCGTTCTGTCTTCTCTTCTCTCTAGATGCCCTTCTGTTCTCTCCTCTCACTGGAGGCCATTCTGTCCTCTCCTCTCTCTGCATGCGCTTCTGTCTTCTCCTCTCCCCGGATGCCCTTCAATACTCTTCTCTCTCTGGATGTCCTTCAGTCTTCTGCTCTCTCTGGATGGGCTTCTGTTCTCTCCTCTTTCTGGATTCTCTCCTGTTCTCTCATCTCTCTGGATGTGCTTCTGTCCTCTCTTCTTTCAGGATGTCCTTCTGTCCTCTCCTCTCTCTTGATGCCCTTCCTTCCTCTCTTCTCTCTTGAAGGCCATTCTGTCATTTTTTCTCTCTGGATGCTCTTCTGTCTTCTCGTATCTACTGATGTCCTTCTGTCCTTTCTTCTCCCTGGATGCCCTTCTGTCTTCTTTTCTCTATGGATGCCCTTTTGTTCTCTCCTCTCTCTGCATTCCCTGTTTGTCTTTTCCTCTCACTGGATGCCCTTCTCTTCTCTCCTCTCTCTAGATGCCCTTCTGTCCTCTATTCTCTCTGGATGCCCTTCTGTGCTCT
Source organism: Arvicanthis niloticus (assembly GCF_011762505.2). Taxonomy (NCBI): domain Eukaryota; kingdom Metazoa; phylum Chordata; class Mammalia; order Rodentia; family Muridae; genus Arvicanthis; species Arvicanthis niloticus. Next base: position 43,156 of record NW_023045313.1, on the reverse strand, counting down.
CTTCTCTCTGGATGCCCTTCTGTCCTCTCCTCTCTCTTGATGCCCTTCTGTCTTCTCCCCTCTCCCTATGCCCTTCTGTTTTCTCGTCTCTCCTGATGCCCTTCTGCCTTCTCCTCTCTCTGGATGCCTGACAATTTTCTCCTCACTCTGGATATTATTTTGTCTTCTCTTCTCTCTAGATGCCCTTCTGTTCTCTCTCACACATCCCTGTGTGAATGCCTAGGTTATCAGCCATTTGTTATTTGGGGTGTAATATTGTCATAATGGAAGACTCCCGGATATTAGAGGGCCGCATCAAAGGCAGGCCTTATTTTAGGAAAAAGCCAATTTTTGTCAGGGTATCAAGGGGCCAGTCTCCCTAGCAAGAGAAAAGAGGGCAGAGCCAGGCATGTCAGGAACCTTTCTTGAGGGTGTGGAAATCTAGGGGTCAGCCATAGGGGAAGGCAGGGTGGCTGGCAACTGCACTTGTCTCTGGCAGAATCACTTGTGGATTTCCTTCAGTCTTCAGTTGATGGTAATGAACTTCAACTGGCGTCTTGATGGCAGCATCAATCTGGTTCTTAACAAAACTTGTGAGACAGTTAAGAGCCCAAGGGCCAAAAGACAGAAGCAATAAAATACTAACAAAGGGTCCTAGTAAACTAGGCAATAGGGTAGTAAGCCAAGGTGAAGTAGAGAACCAATTTTGATACCATGACTCTTGTTCTCTGGCTCTTTTTCTTTCCTCTAAACTCTTTTTGACTTTGTCCAGGCTATTTTGGACAAGGCCTTTCTTATCAGAGTAAAAGCAACATTCTTCTCTGAGGGCTATGCAGAGACCTTCTTCCTTAAGGAAGACAAGGTCAAGTCCTCTCCTGTTCTGTAACACCACCTCAGAAAAAGAAGCCACAGAGTCCTTAAAGTCTTGTATCCCTTCTCTCAAATTAATTAAATCTTTATCAATAAGAGACTAAAGATGGGCATAATAATTATTGGAGGTGACTAGAGAAGCAATGCCAATACCTGCGCCAATAGCGCTGATTCTTAATATGACAGACAACATAAGGGCTGTCAGAGGCTCTCGTTTGATCCTAATGGAAAGACCTTGATCCAGAACATTTAAAAAAAAGACTCTGAATTTTGAATAAAAAGTGAGGGAGAATGGTAAAAAATACACAATAATCTCTGGTCTTTAAAAAATCAAAATTGAAATTATATAATGTCAATCCAGTGGCACTGACAAAATAGGTAAAATTGGATGCTATGATGTATAAAAAGGTATTATTAAATATCAATGTCTGATTACAAATAGGGACCAAATTTTGGGGGGGAAGCATAGAGGGCCCCAAAAGGCCGAGGCCTCTGCCCGAGATGGAACTAATGGTGAGACCTCCCTCAGGTGAAGTAGCCCATAATAACTAATTGCTATTATCAGAAAAGGAGGGAGGGGTAAAAAACAGCTATTCCCTCATAAAAAGGGGGAGTAGGCGAAAAACAAATCCAATATTCTTGATATTGATATTCACTGGTATTATGAATAGCTTCAAGGGAGGCATTTGCCAGAGAAATAATAAGGTCCGCAGAGCTAGGAGGGCCCACAAGTATAGTGGGCTGAAATGAGGTAACCTGTGGGGAGGTGGGAAGAGGCAAAATGGCTGGAGCAGTAATTCCAGGCCTGGGGACAGGCTTGGCTGGTGGCCCAGGGTGCTGTATGGCAGGATTAGGGTCCACAACAGCAACATTTTCATTAGGGATACTCTTGAGGAGCTTAATTCTTAAGATGAGTCTCGGGTCTGAGCAGGTAAGTGTAAAGGTCGAGCACTCTCTTAGACGTAGGCCCCATTCATGTGCTTGGCCTGTCCAGTCTTTAGTCCACCCTACATCCATAAAGGATATAAGAAGAGGGACACACCATTTGAATTCACACCAGGATCTAAATGGTTGGGCATTCTTAATTCTTAATTTATCCTATAAATATGTAGGTAGAAACTTTCTCCTTAAGTTGATATAATCCCAGGAGGAGTGGGGTCTCCAACTTGCATCTCCTGTGCTTTCACAGCCCCAAGATGCACAATAATAATCAGAGCTATAGCCACATTTATAATTATGAGAGCGACCACGGTGGGTGAGCCCAGGGCATACATAGAGGCCAGATGGATCATTGGCCAAGGAGACTATCCTATCATAGGAATTACATCCTATAAGGTGGCCATCATAATTGGGGTTAGGTGCATCAACCAGCCGACTTTGGGGCCAGTAATGGGAGGGGGTTCCCCATTCTGAACTGGCTCCCAGGGCAAGAGCACAAAGATCCATCTCCAGAGAGGGCCATGAAGGCTGGGTTCCAAGTGAAGAGCTGGAATTAACAATGTCTCCTGCTTGGTTTATTATGACCAAAGTAAAATTATAAATCTGGTATAAGGAATGCTGGGGTTTGATACTCACATTTGGATAAATCTGAAGTGTGAGCAGGAGGAGAAGGAGGAGCAAGGCAACTGGATGCATTTTTCTGAAAGGAAGCACAGTTAAGAACCATTTTCAGGGGTTATCCCTGGGGTAGAGTTAGCCAACTTCACCAGTCTTTCTGATAGCCATCTGGCGTTTTGTTCCTTGGAATCATATAGACACATGTGTCCTTTTCCCCAGATAAGAACTATATCAGGACCATTCCACTTATATGTCAATGGATCTTTCCTCATGACTTTGGCATAGGAGTCTGCTGTAGTAGGGTGCCAGAATCTGTCTGCTGCAGACTTTCCTTTTTCATCAGGGGTCAAAAAATTGAGAATGATTTAACAAGATTTTATGATTACTCTTTTGAGGGTATAAAATGCCCCTTGAATGTTGTAATTTTAAGAGCATGTTCTTTAAGGTCTGATGTACCGTTTCTACAATGCCCTGTCCTTGGGGTTTATATGGGATACCAGTAACATATTTAATATTAAGCTGGGTACAGAACTGTTTGAAGGAGGCACTGGTATATCCAGGGCCGTTATCGGACTTAAGTATCTTAGGTATGGGCATAAAGGCAAGGCAAAATAATCACATGATGAATAACATTTTTGGTAGCCTCACCATATTGTAGTGAGGCGCAAAGAAAACCACTGAAGTTATCAATAGAAACATGTATATATTTAAGCTTACCAAAAGGGGCAAAATGAGTAACATCCATTTGCCATATCTCTCCTGGGGTGAGGCCATGAGGGTTCACTCCCAAATGTAACTGATGTAGGAGGGTGAGACATCCCTGGCACTGACACAATATCTGGTGTGCCTGTTCTCTGGTAATAGAGAACATCTGTCGGAGGGTCTGGGCATTTAGATGATGTAATTGGTGGGCCTTTTGTGCCTGTTGTACAGTATCAGAAGGCAGGGCCAAGGTCGCCAAGGTAAATGGAGACCCTCAGGTGGCCCTATCAATGAGATCATTGAAAGTGAACGCTCTGCCTCCATTGAGGTGGGGGCTGAGCCATGCGTTTACCCTGAGGGCACTGTTTAGCAAAATGGCCCAGGTGACCACATCTAAAACCGGTGGATATGTTTGCCCCACCACTAGTAGCTGTAGTGGCCGATCCCACAGCTAGATTGATGGCTTGTGAGACCTTCTGGGCAAAGGGATCTAAATCCTTGCAGATATGAATCATCTCATCCAAATCTTTATTTTTATATTTCCCTCGAAGGGCAGCCCTACAGGCAGAGTTAGCATTTTCATAAGCAAGCTGCTGAAGAAGTTTATTGTCTCCCTGGCCAGGTCCTAAGGATCTCTCAGCTGCCTCCAGGAGGTGGGCAACAAATTCTGAAAATTCTTCTTGATTGCCCTGAATGATCTTGGTCAAGGGGGAAAGGACAGAGCCTTTCATGGGAATGGCTCTCCAAGCACTCATAGCTGCTGTGGAAGACTGAGCCAAGAGACCCAGAGAAAATTTTTGCTGTATTTGGTTAGAGGCATATTTCCCTCAACCTAGGAGTTTATCAAGTGTCCATTTATTGGAGGGTGAACATGAGCTTGAGAAATTGACTTGTGCCTGAGACCTGCAATGATCTTCCCAATCAGCATGCCAGGAGAGAAATTGTCCCCGAGTTAATATGGCCTGGGCAACTGTCTACCACTTATTGGGTGTTAAATATCCACCTGCCCTAAGGCTTTCAATAAGGGAAAGAGTGAAGGGAGCATTGGGCCCATAATTCCTAACAGCCGAATTTAATTTTTCTAACTGTTTAAAGCAGAGTTTTTAAAGATTGTAGGATTCTACATAGGGAACAGGTTTTCATTTTCTGTCACGGCTCTGCCCTCATCTCTGCTTCCACCTTCTGGCTCTTTTTCATCCTCATCTCCAGAAGACGGCCCCTCTCCCCAATTGGGGGCAAGAAGGCTGGGAAGGTTTATGAGAGGACCATGAAGAGGAAGGGGGCATGGGGCATGAGGAGGAAGAAGGAGTGGCAGGTATGTGGCTGTGTGAACGCTGAGCACTAGCCCAGAAAGGGGGAGGGAGTGGCGGGGTCTGTGAGGAGCTAGAATCAGGAGCCACAGGTGTCTGAGGAGGGATACCCTGAGAGCGAGTGACAGGGAAAACCAAACACTGAGAGTCTTGTGCAGGGGAGGAGGAACAAAGGGCTGAGAGCCATGAAATTTGTTCCTGAAGGTGGAGGATGTCTGCCAATTCATGGACCTGAGAAGAAAGGCAGGTCTTCATGTCAGAGAGAGAAACAGGCAGTGCACCACAGGGATATCCTCCTTTGCACACCAGGAATGTCAGCAACACCCTCCACCCAGAGTTATCCTGTGCACACTCTACGACAGGGACATACTCCCCACTGACCACAACAAGGACGTCCTTCATACAGTCCACTATAGAGAATTTTTCATTGTTGTCCACCAAAGGGACGTCCTTCCCACTGTCCACCACAGGGACATCCTCCAAATTGTCCACCACAGTGACATCCTTTTCACCGTTCACCACTGAGAGATCTTACCCACTTTGCACAACAGGGACATTTTCCTGTGCACAACAGGGATATCCTCACCACTGTGCACAACAGGGATATCCTCCTTTGCACACTAGGGATGTCAGCAACAACCTCCACTCAGAGTTATCCTCTGCACACTCTATGACAGGGACATCCTCCCCACTATCCACCAAAGAAACGTCTTTCCCACTATTCACCAAAGGGATGTCATCCCAAATGTCAAACACAGGAAAGTCCTCTTCACTGTCCACCACAGGAATGTCCTTCACCCTATCCACCACAGGGATGTCTTCCCCACTGTCCACAACAGGGATGTTCTTTTCACTGTTCACCACAAGGAGGTCCTTCCCAATATCGACAAGAGGGACGTCCTCCCCAGTGTTCACCACAGGACCATACTACACACTGTCTACCACAGGGACATAATACCCACTGTCTACAACAAAGAGGTCCTCTCCACTGTCCACCACAGAGACATCATTTCAACGGTCCACCACAGAAATATTCTCCCCACTGTCCACAACAGGGACCTCCTTCCCAATGTCCACCACAGGGAGGTCCTCTCTACTGTCCATCAAAGAGATGTCCTTTCCACAATCCAAAACAGGGACATCCTTCCCACTGTCCACAAAAGATGTGTCCTCCCCACTGTTCACCACAGTTAGGTCCTCCCAACTGTCAACCACAGGGACTTTTTTTCCATGGTCCACCAAACAGATGCCCTTCCCACTGCCCACCACAGGGATATCCTCCTGTGTCCTACAAAGACATCCTTACCACTGTCCACAACATGGTTGTCCTCAAAAATATGCACTACAGGGAATTCCTAACTGCCGTCCACCACACGAATATCCTCTGCACTGTAAACCACAGGGACATCCTACCAACTGTCCACCACAGGCAAGTCCTCCCCTCTGTCCACCACAGGGACATCCTTCTGTCTGTCCTCTCCACTGTCCTCCAAAAGGACGTCCTTCCCACTGTCGACCACAAGGACTTCATTTCAACATACCACCAAAGGGAAGACCTCTTCACTGTCCACCACAGGGATGTCCTTCCCACTTTACACCACAGTGACATCCTCCTGTGCACAACAGGGATGTTCTTACCACTGTCCAACCCAGAGATGTCTTCTGCACTCCCCACTACAAGGTCATCCTTTTCACTGTCCATCAAAGAGACATTCTCTCGTGCACCACAGGAGCGTTGTCCTTACTGTCCACAAGGCTGTCATCCACACTGTCCACCACAGGGAAATCCTCTCAACTCTCCAACACAGGGACATCCTCCAATCTGTCTACAACATGGATGTCCTCTCAACTATCAAACACAGCAAAGTACTTCCCACTGTAAACAACAAGGACATCCTCCCCACTGTCCACCACAGGGATGTCCTTCCCACTTTCCACCTAAGTGACTTCCTCCCCTCTGTCCACAAGAGGGACATTCTTCCCACAGTTCACCCCAAGGAGGTCTTTCCCAATGTCCACAACAGAGATGTTTTTTCCCACAGTCAACAACATAAATGTCCTTCCCAGTGTCCACCACACGGACCTCCTTCCCACTGTTCGCCACAGGGAGGTGCTTTCTACTGTCCATCAAAGTGATGTAGTTTCCACTTTCAACCACAGGGACGACCTCCCCACTGTCCACAACAGGTATGTTCTTTCCACTGTCCACCACAGGGACGTCCTGCCCATTGTCCACCACAGGACCATACTTCACACTGTCTACCACAGGGACGTACTACCCACTGTCTACCACAAATAGGTCCTCTCCACTGTCCACCATAGAGACGTTATTTCAGTGGTCCACCACAGAAATATTGTCCCCACTGTCCACAACACGGACCTCCTTCCCAACATCCACTACAGGGAGGTCCTCTCTACTGTCCATCAAAGTGATGTCCTTTCCACAATCCACAACAGGGAAGTCCTAACCACTGTCCACAAAAGATGTGTCCTCCGGACTGTCCACCACAGTTAGGTCCTCCCAACTGTCAACCACAGGGATGTTTTTTCCACGTTCCACAAAACAGATGCCCTTCCCACTGACAACCACAGGGATATCCTCCTGTGACCTACAAGGACATCCTTACTACTGTCCACAACATGGTTGTCCTCAACAATATGCACTACAGGGAAGTTTTCACCGCCGTCCACCACACGAATATCCTCTGCACTGTAAACCACAGGGACATCCTACCCACTGTCCACCACAGGCAAGTCCTCCCCTCTGTCCACCACAGGGACATCCTTCTGTCTGTCCACCACAATGATGTCCTCTCCACTGTCCTCCAAAGGGACGTCCTTCCCACTGTAAACCACAAGGACGTCATTTCAACTTTCCACCGAAGGGAAGACCTCTTCAATGTCCACCACAGGGATGCCCTTCCCACTGTACACCACAGGGACATCCTCCTGTGCACAACAGGGATGTTCTTACCACTGTCCAATGTAGTGAGCCGCTGTTTCAGTGGCTACATTTTTGCATTTTCCAAGATGGTGTTGGCCTCGTGTTTCCCCAGCAGTAAACAATTGTTCGGCGCAGCTGCTAGGCAGAAAGAGCGCCAAGTCACTGGCCTATCCCGAGGCGTAATATTGGGTGGTGAGCGAACAGCCATTCAGAAGTGAATATGTCACTCTAGGGTGTATTTAAGCGAGCCGCTTCCGGTTTCTTCCGTCTTTCCGCTTTACCGTGTGGAATAGTAAAAGGTCCTCGTCGCAGTACACCCGATTACCGCCTCCTGTCCTTATTCGTGGGCGAAAAGGGATTTAGAGGACGCTCGTTTCAGTTCAACCCAGAGATGTCTTCTGCACTCCCCACTGCAAGGACATCCTTTTCACTGTCCACCAAAGAAACATTGTCTTGTGTACCACAGGAGCATTGTCCTTACTGTCCACAAGGCAGTCATCCACACTCTCCACTACAGGAAAATCCTCTCAACTCTCCAACACAGGGACATCCTCCCAACTGTCAACAACACGGATGTCCTCTCAACTATCAAACACAGCGAAGTCCTTCCCACTGTAAACAACAGGGACATCCTCCCCACTCTGCACCACAGGGACATCCACCTGTGCACAACAGGGATATCCTAACCACTGTCTACCACAGGGATGTACTCCCCACTGTCTACAACAGGGATGTCCTTCCCATTGTACACCACATGGACTTCCTTCCAACAGTTAACTACAGGGACATCTTCCTAACTGTCCACCACACAAATATGTTCCCCACTATCCACTACAGAAACATCCATCCCACTGTATACAACAGGGATATACTCCCCACCTTCCTCCAAAAGGATGTTCATCCCAATGTTCACAACAGAAATGTCCTACACATGGTCCACCACAGGGATATCCTCCCAACTCTCCACCACAAGGAGTTCCTCCCCACCTTCCATCACAGGGACCTTCTTCCCACTGTCCACCAAAGGGACATCCTTCCTACTATCCACAACACAGACATCTTCCCCACTGTCCACCACATGGACTTCCTTCCCACTGTCCACCACAGGGATGTCCTACCCAACAGTCCACCAGAGTGTGGTCCTCCCCACTGTCCACCACAAGGACATCCTCCTGTGCACAAGAGGGGTGTCCTCACCATTGTGCACCACAGGGACATATTTTGCATTGTTTACCACAGGGACGTCATTCCTACTGTCCAAAAAAGTGAGGTTCTCCCTGCTGTCCACCACAGGGGCATCCTTACCACTGTCCATGACAGGGTCATCCTCACCAATGTCCAACATGGGTATGTCCTACCCATCGTTCACTAGAGGGACATCTTCCCCAATGTGCACAATAGAGACATGCTTTTACTGTCCACCAAGGGATGTCCTTCCCACTGTCCACCACAGAGAGAAGCTCAATGCTCTCCACCAAAGGAACAGTTTTCCCACTCTCCACCATAGAACATCCTTTCCACTGTCAACCACAGGTACATCCTCTCCACTGTCCACCAGAGGGGAAAATCCTTCCCACTGTCCACCACAAGGAGTTCCTCCCTAATGACCACCAGAGGGACATCCTTCCTAAGTAGTTCACCACAAGGAGGTCTTTCCCAATGTCCACAACAGGGACATCCTTCCCACAGTCCACAACATATATTTACTTCCAATGTCAACCACAGGGACCTCCTTCTCACTGTCCACCACAGGGAAGTGCTCTATACTGTCCACCACAGGTATGTCCCTTACACTGTCCACCACAGTGATTTCCTCTGCCCTGTCCACAACAGGCATATCATTTCCATGGTCCATCACAGGAACCTCCTTCCCACTGTACACCACAGGGGAGTCCTCTCTACTGTACACCACAGGGATGTCCTTTCCACTGTTCACCAAAGCGATGTCCTCCACACTGTCCACAACAGGCATGTACTTCCCACTGTCCAGCAAAGAAAGGTACACTCTGCTGTCCACAACAGGAATGTACTTCCCAATGTTCACTAAATGATGTCCTCCCCTATGTCCACCAGAGAGACATCCTTCTCACTGTTCACCACATGGTGTTTCCCTCCACTGTCCATGCGAAGGACATGCTTCCCACAGTCCACCACACAAAAGTCCTTCCAAATGTCCACAACATGGACGTCCTTCCCAGAATCTAAAAAATAAATGTCCTCCCCACTGTCTAACACATAGACCTACTTCCCACTGTGCACAACAGAAAGATCCTCTCTACTCTCCACCAGAGGAATGTTCTTACCACTGTTCACCTAAGTGATGTCCTCCCCTCTTTCCACAAGAGGGACATTCTTCTCAAAGTACACTAGAAGAGGTCTTTCCCAATGTCCACAACAGAGATGTTCTTCCCACAGTTTACAACATAAATGACCTTCCCACTGTCCACCACAGGGAGGTCTTCTCTACTCTCCATCTAAGTGATGTCCTTTCCACTGTCCACCACAGGGATGTCCTCTCAATTGTCCACAACAGGCATGTCCTTCCCACTGTCCACCACAGAAAGGTACACCCTGATGTCCACAACAGGAACGTACTTCCCAATGTCCACTAAATGATGTCCTTTCCTATGTCCACCACAGAGACATCCTTAAACTGTCCACCACATGGTGTTTCTCCCTACTGTCCAAGAGAAGGACATGATTTCAACTGTTCAGCACTCAGAGGTCCTTCCCAATGTCCACAACATTGACGTCCTTCCCACAATCCACAACATAAATATCCTCCCCACTGTCCAACACATGGATCTTCTTCTCACTGTTCACCACAGAAAGGTCCTCTCTACTGTCCACCACATGGATGTCCTTACCACTGTCCAAACCAGTGACATCCTCCCCACTGTCCACAACAGTGATGTCCTTCCCACTGTCCACAAAAGAAAGGTCTTCCCCACTGATCACCACAGGGATGTCCTTCTCACTGTCCACCTAAATGATGTCCTCACCTCTGTCCACAAGAGGGACATTCTTCCCAAAGTTCACCACAAGGAGGTCTTTCCTAATGTCCACAACGGAGGCGTTCTTCCCAGAGCCCACAACATAAAAGTCCTTCCCACTGTCCACCACAGGGACCTCCTTCCCACTGTCCACCACAGTGACATCCTCCCCAGTGTCCACCACAGGAACGTACTACCCACTGTCCACCAGAGATATGTCCTACTCGCTGTCCACCAATGTAAAATCCTTTCCACTTTCCACCATTAGGAGGTCTTCTCCACTGTCCACCACAGAAAAATCCTTTCCACTGTTCACCACAGGGACGTCCTTCCCAATATCCACGACTGGCAGGTCCTCACCACTGTCCACAACAGGGACGTCCTTTCCACTGTCCACCACAGAAACATACTCATCACTGTCTATCACAAGGACATCTTTACCACTGTCCAACACAGAGAGGTCCTCCCTGCTGTCCACCATAAGGACGTCCTTCACACTGTCCACCACAGGGAGAACCTCACCACTGTCTACAACAGGGATGTCCTTACCATTGTCCACCACATGGACATCCTTTCACTGTCCACAAAAAGGACTTCCTTTCCACTGTTTACAATAGGGACCTCTGCCTAACTGTCCACCACACAAAGATGCTCCCAACTGTCCACTACAGAAACATACATCCCACTGTACACAACAGGGAATTACTCCCCACTGTCCTTCACAAGGACGTCCATCACAGTGTCCAAAACAGAATGGTCCTACCCACTGTCCACCACAGGGACATCCTCCCAACTGTCCAACCCAAAAAGTTCCTCCCCAACAGTCCACCATATGATCATTCTTCCCACTGTCCACCACAGGGATATCCTCCTGTGTACTACAAGGACAACCTTACCACTGTCCACAAACATGGTTGTCCTCAACAATATGCACTACATGGAAGTTATCACCACAGTCCACCACAAGAATATCCTCTGCACTGTATACCACAGGGACATCCTACCCACTGTCCACCACAGGAAGATCCTCCCCTCCGTCTACCACAGGGACAACCTTCTGCCTGTCCACCACATTGTTGTCCTCAACACTGTCCTCCAAAGGGACGTCCTTCCCACAGTCGACCACAAGGATGACATTTCAATGGTCCATCACAGTGAAGTCCTCTTCATTGTCCACTACAGGGATGTCCTTTCCACTGTACACCACAGGGACATCCTCCTGTGCACAACAGGGATGTTTTTACCACTGTCTACACCAGAGATGTCTTCTGCACTCCCCACTACAAGGACATCATTCTCACTGTCCACCAAAGAGACATTCTCTTGTGCACCAACGGAATGTTGTTCTTACTGTCCACAAGGCCATCATCCACACTGTCTATTACAGTGAAATCCTCTCAACTCTCCAACACAGGGACATCCTTCTAACTGTCCACAACACGGATGTCCTCCCAACTATCAAACACAGCGAATCCTTCCCACTGAAAACAACAGGGACATCCTCCCCACTGTGCAACACAGGGACATCCCCCTGTGCTCAACAGGGATGTCCTAACCACTGTCCACAACAGATATGTCCTCCACACTCTCCACCGTATAAACATACTTCCAACTATGCACCACAGGAATATTCTCCAGTGCACCACAGTAATATCCTTCACACTGTCCATCACAGGGAAATACTCCCTACAGTCCACCTCTTGGATTTGCTCCCCACTGTCTACAAGAGTGATATCCTCCCCACTATTCAAACTAGAAAAGTCCTCCCTGCTGTCCACCAAGACGACATCCTTAAGACTGTCCACTTCAGTGATATCCTCTCCTCAGAGAGATGTCACTATTCATGACAAGGACATCCTCCCCACTGTGCACAACAAGGACATGCTCCCGTGCAAAACAGGGATGTCCTCAACCTTGTGCAACACAGGAACATCTTCCTGTGCACACCATGGATGTCCTCACCACTGTCTACCCCAGAGATGTTCTCCGCACAATCCACGACAGAGACATCATTCCCAATGTCTACCAAAGAGACATTCTCCTTTGCCCCAGAGAAACGTCATCACAACTGTACACCACAAGACATCCTGACCACTGTCCACCACAGGGACATACTCCCCACCGTCCACCTAAGGGAAATCCTTTCCACTGTTTACAGCAGGGATGTCTTTCCAACTATCCACAACAGGGGGTCCTTCTCACTGTCCACCAGAAAGACATCCTTCCAACTGTCTACCACAGGGACTTATTCCCCAGTGTCAACCAAAGGGACGTCCTCCCCACTTTCCACCACAGGGATGTTTTACACACGGTCCAACACAGGGGTGTCCTCACCAAGGTCCACTACAGGAACATCCTTCCTACTGTCCACCACAGGGAGGTGCTCCCCACTGTCCACAATATGGATATCCTTCCCACTGTAAAACAAAGAAATGTCCTTCCCACTGTCCATCACAGGGACGTCTTTCCATCTGTCGACTACATTGACATCCACCCCACTGTCCACCACAGGGAAGTCCTTGCAACCATCCTCCACAGGGAGGTCCTCCCCAGAGTCCACCATACGGATGTCCTCCACAGTGTAATCCACAGGCATGTCCTCCTCAGTGTGCACTACAGTGAAGTACTCACCACTTTATACCACAGAGATGTCCTTCCCATTGACAACCTCAGTGACTACCTCCCCACTTTCCATCACAGGGATATCCTACACACTGTCCACCACAGAAAGGTTCTCCCTGCTGTCCACCACAGGGACATGCTTACCACTATTTACCACAGGGTCATCCTCACCAATGTCCACCAGTAGGAAATCCTTCCCACTGTTCACCACAGGAACATCCTTTTCACTGTGCACCACAGGGACATTCTTCTGTGCATAACAGAAATGTTCTTACCGCTGTCCATTGCAGAGATGTCCACTGCACTCTCCACTCCAGGCAAATACTTCCCACTGTCCACCAAAGAGACGTTTTGTGGTGCACCACAGGAATATCCTCCCCACTGTCCACAATGTCATCATCACCACTGTCCACCACAGTGATGTGCTCTGCACTCTCCAAAACAGGGACATCATTCCCAAGGTCCACCAAAATAGTGTTTTCCTGTGCACCACAGAAACGTCCTCCCCATAGTCCACCACAGGGATGTCCTCATCACTGTCCAGCACAGGGATCCCAACTATCCAACACAGAGTGATCCTCTTCACTGTCCACAACAGAGACGATTTTCCCACTGTCCACCACAGAGAGTTCCTCCCAGCTGTCCACCACAGGATGTCCTCCTAACTGTCCACCAGAAGGATATCCTTCCCACTGGGCACCACAAGGAGGTCCTTCCCAATGTCCACAAAAGTGACATCCTTTTAAAAATCCACAACATAAACGTCTTTCTCACTTTCCAGAATGGGGATATCCTTCTTACTGTCTACCACAGGGAGGTCCTCTCTACTGTCCACCACAGTGATGTTCTTTCCACTGTCCACCAAAGTGCCGTCCTCCTCACTGTCCAGCACAAGGACATCTTTCCAACTGTCCAGCACAGAAACCACTGCCCCACTGTCCACCACGGGAATGTCCTACACTTGGTCATCCACAGAGACATCCTGCCCAATGTTCACCACAGGGATGTTCTCACCAATGTCCAACATAGAGTTGTCCTCAGCACTCTTCACCACAGGGACATCTTTTTCCTGTCAACCAAAAGACGTCCACCGGACTGTCCACCACAGAGATGTTTTCCCATTGTCCACAACAGGGTTGTCCTCACCAATGTCCACCACAGGGGTGTGCTTTTCCATAGTTCAAAACAGAAACTTCCCTTTTATCTTCTACTCTCTCTGGATGCACTTCTGTCCCCTCCTCTCTCTGGTTGCCCTTCTGTTCTCTCCTCTCTCTGGATATCCTTCTGTCTTCTCCTCTCTCTTGATGCCCTTCTGTTCTCTCCTCTTTCTGGATGCCCTTCTGTTCTCTCCTCTCTCCGGATGCCCTTCTGTCTTTTCCTCTCTCTAGATGCTGTTATGCTCTCTCATCTGTCTGGATGCCATTCTATCCTCTCCTCTCTCTGGGTGCCCTTCTGTCTTCTCTCTCTGGATGCACTTCTGTTCTCTCCTCTCTCCGGATTCCCTATTTTTCTTCTCCTCTCTCTTCATGGCATTCTGACATCTCCTCTCTCTGGATGACCTTCTGTCTTCTCCTCTCTCCTGATGCCCTTCTGTTCTCTCCTCTCTCCGAATGCCCTTCTGTTCTATCTTCTCTCTGGATTGCCTTCTGTCTTTTTCTCTCCCTGGATGCCATTCTATCCTCTCCTTTCTCTCGATGGCCTTCTGTCTTCTCTTTCCTGATGCCCTTCTGTTCTCTCCTCTCTCTGGATTCGCTTTTGTCTTCTCCTTCTCTGGATGCCCTTATGTTCTCTCCTCTTTCTGGATGTCCTTCTGTTCTCTCCTCTATCTAGATGCCCTTCTTTCTTCTCCTCTCTCCGTATGGCCTTCTGTACTATTTTATGTGGATGCCCACTTTTCCTCTCCTCTCTCTGGATGCCCTTCTGCTCTCTCTTCTCTGTGGAGGAAATTCTGTCCTCTCTCTCTCTCGATGCCCTTCTGTCTTGTCCTATCTCCTGATGCCCTTCTGTCTTCTCTTTCTGCATGCCCTTCTGTTCTCTGCTCTCCCTAAATGCCCTTCTGTCTTCTCCTCTATCCCTATTCCCTTCTGTTCTCTCATCTCTCCCAATGCCCTTCAATCCTCTTCTCTCTCTGGATGTCCTTCACTCTTCTGCTCTCTCTGGATGGGCTTCTGTTCTCTCTTCTTTCTGGATTCTCTCCTGTACTCTCATCTCTGCAGATGTGCTTCTGTTCTCTCTTCTCTCGGGATGTCCTTCTGTCCTCGCCTCTCTATGGATGCCCTTCTCTCTTCTCCTGACTCTGGTTGCCCTTCTGTTCTCTCCTCTCTCTGAATGCCCTTTTGTCCTCTCATCTCTCTAGATACCCTTCTATTCTATCCTCTCTCAGGATGCCCTTCTGTTCTCTCCTCTGTCTGGATGCCCTTGTGTCCTCTTCTCTCACTGGATGCCCTACTGTTCTCTCCTCTCTCTGGATTCCCTTCTGACTTCTCCTCTCTCTGGATGCTGATCTATCCTCTCCTCTTTCTGGATGCCCTTCTGTGTTCTCCTCTCTCTGCATGCACTTCTGTTCTCTCCTCTCTCTGGATTCCCTATTATTCTTCTCTCTCTGGATGCCCTTCTCTCATCTCCTCTCTCTGGATGACCTTCTGTCTTCTCCTCTCTCCTGATGCCCTTCTGTTCTCTCCTCTCTCCGAATGCCCTTCTGTTCTCCCCTCTCTTTGGATTCGCTTCTGTCTTCTTCTCTGAATGCCCTTCTGTTCTCTCCTCTTTCTGTATGCCCTTCCGTTCTCTCCTCTATCTAGATGCACTTTTGTCTTCTCCTCTTTCTTTATGGCATTCTGTACTATTTCATGTGGATGCCCTTTATTCCTCTCCTCTCTCTGGATGCCCTTCTGCTCTCTCTTCTCTGTGGAGGTAATTCTGTCCTCTCCCCTCTCTCGATACCCTTCTGTCTTGTCCTATCTCCCGATGCCCTTCTGTCTTCTTCTCTTTCTGCATGCCCTTCTGTTCTCTGCACTCCTTAAATGCCCTTTTTTCTTCTCCTCTATCCCTATTTCCTTCTGTTCTCTCCTCTCTCCCAATGCCCTTCAATCATCTTCTCTCTCTGGATGTCCTTCACTCTTCTGCTCTCTCTGGATGGGCTTCTTTTCTCTCCTCTTTCTGAATTCTCTCCTGTACTCTCATCTCAGTGGATGTGCTTCTGTTCTCTCTTCTCTTGGGATGTCCTTCTGTCTTCTCCTTTCTCTGGTTGCCCTTCTGTTCTCTCCTCTCTCTAGATGCCTTTTTGTCCTCTCCTCTCTCTAGATACCCTTCTATTGTATCCTCTCTCTGGATGCCCTTCTGTTCTCTCCTCTGTCTGGATGCCCTTGTGTCCTCTTCTCTCTCTGGATGCCCTACTGTTCTCTCCTCGCTCTGGATTCCATTCTTTCTTCTCCTCTCTCTGGATGATTTTCTGTTCTCTTCTCTCCATGGATGCCCTTCTGTCTTCTCCTCTCTCAGGATGCCCATCTGTCCTCTTCTCCATCTAGATTCCTTCTCTCTTCTCCTCTTTCCGGATGCCCTTCTGTTCTTTCCTCTCTCTGGAAGCCCTTCTGTCTTCTCTGCTCTCTGGATGGCCTTCTGTTCTCTCCTCTCTCTAGATACCCTTCTGTTTTCTCCTCTATCTAGATGCCCTTCTGTTCTCTCCTCTATCTAGATGCCCTTCTGTCTTCTCATCTCTCTGTATGGCCTTCTTTACTCTTTTCTGTGGATGCCCTTCTGCCCTCTCCTCTCTCTGGATGCCCTTCTTTTCTCTCTTCTCTCTGGAGGACATACTGTCCTCTCCTTTATCTGGATGCCCTTCTTTTTCTTCTTTCTCTGGATGCCTTGCTGTCTTCTACAATCTCTAGATGCTCTTCTGTACTCTCCTCTCTCTGAATGCCCTTCTGTCTTCTCCTGTGTCTGGATGCCCTTCTCTCCTCTCCTCTCTCTAGATGTCCTTCTGTCCTCTCTTCTCTCTAGATGCCTTTGTGCTCTCCTTTTTCTGGATGCCCTACTGTTCTCTCCTCTCTCTGGATGACCTTCTGTCCTCAACTCTCTCTGGATGCAATTCTGTCTTCTCGTGTCTCTGGGTGCACGTCTCTTCTCTCCTCTCTCTGGATGACTTTATGTACTCTCGTATCTCTGAAGACCCTTCTGCCCTCTCCAATCTTGAAAGCCCTTCTGTCCTCTCCTCTATCTGGATGCCCTTCTGCCCTCTCCTCTCTCTGAAGGCCATTCTCTCTTCTCCCTCTGAATGATTTTCTTTCCTCTCCTCTCTCTGGATGCCCTTCTGTCTTCTCTTCTATATGGGTACCCTTCTGTTCTCTCCTCTCTTTTGATGCCCTTCTGTTTTCTCCTCTCTCTGGATGCCATTCTTTATTCTCCTCTCTCTGGATGCCCTTCTGTACTCTCCTATCTCTGGATGCAGTTCTGTTCTCTCTTTTCTCTGGATGTCCTTCTGTCTTCTACTCGCTCCAGATGCCCTTCTGTCCTCTCCTCTCTCTGGATGCCCTCCTGTCTTCTCCTTTATCTTGATGCCCTTCTATCCTCTCATCTCTCTCTTGATGGCCTTCTGTTCTCTCCAATCTCTGGATGCCCTTCTGTTCTCTCTTGTCTCAGGATGCCCTTCTGTCCTCTCTTCTCTCTGGATACCTTTCTGTTCTCTCCTCTCTCTGGATGCCCTTCTCACTTCTACTATCTCCAGATTCCCTTCTGTCCTCTCCTGTCTCTTGATACCCTTCTGTCTTCTCCTCTCTCTGGATGCCCTACTGTTCTCTCCTTTCTCTGGATGCCTTTCTGTCTTCTACAATCTCCGGATGCTCTTCTGTACTTTCCTCTCTCTGGATGCCCATCTGTCTTTTCCTGTGTCTGGATGCCCTTCTCTCCTCTCCTCTCTCTGGATGTCCTTCTGTCCTCTCTTCTCTCTGGATGCCTTCTGTGCTCTCCTTTCTCTGGATGCCCTAATGTTCTCTCCTCTGTCTGGATGACCTTCTGTCCTCCCCTCTCACTGGATGCCATTCTGTCTTCTCCTGTCTCTGTGTGCACGTCTCTTCTCTCCTCTCTCTGGATGACCGTCTGTACTCTCGTATCTCTGAATGCCCTTCTGTACTCTCCTCTCTCTGGATGCCCTTCTGTCCTCTTCTCTCTCTGAAGGCCCTTCTCTCTTCTCCCTCTGAATGATTTCCTTTTCTCTCCTCTCTCTGGATGCCCTTCTGTCCTCTCCTCTCTCTGGATGCCCTTCTGTCCTTTCTGCTCTCTGGTTTCTCTTCTGTTTTCCTCACTCTCAGGCTTCTCTTCTTTCTTCTCCTCTCTCTCTGGATACCCTTTGTCTTATCC
This sequence comes from Arvicanthis niloticus, assembly GCF_011762505.2. Classification (NCBI taxonomy): domain Eukaryota; kingdom Metazoa; phylum Chordata; class Mammalia; order Rodentia; family Muridae; genus Arvicanthis; species Arvicanthis niloticus. Next base: position 24,827 of record NW_023045313.1, on the reverse strand, counting down.
TCTCTCTAGATGCTCTGCTGTCTTCTACTCTTTCTGAATGCCTTTCTGTTCTCTCCTCTCTCTGGATGCACTTCGTTCTTCTCCACTCTCTGGATGCCCTTCTCTCTTCTCCTCTCTCCAGATGCCATTCTCTTCTCTCTTCTCTCTGGATGTTATTCTGTCTTCTACTCGCTCCAGATTCCCTTTGGTCCTCTCCTCTATCTAGATGCCCTTCAGTCTTCTCCTTTTTCTTGATGCCCTTCTGTTCTCTTTTCTCTCTGGATTCGTATTCTGTTTTCTCCTCTCTCAGGATTCCCTTCTGTCTTCTCCTCCTCTCTGGATGCCCTTCTTTTCTCTACTATCTCTGAATGCCCTACTGTTCTCTACTCTCTCTGGATTTCCTTCAGTCCTCTCCTCTTTCTGGATACCCTTGTGTACTTTCTTCTGTCTGGATGCCCTTCTGTACTCTCATCTCTCTGGATGCCCTTCTGTCTTCTCTTCTGTCTGGATGCACTTCTGTTCTCTCTTTTCTCCAGATGCCCTTCTCCTGTCTCAGGATGCCCTTCTGTCCTGTCCTTTCTCTAGATGCCCTTCTGTCCTATCCTCTCTTTGGATGCCCTTCTGACCTATCTGCTCTCTGGATTCTCTTCTATTTTCTCTTCTCTCAGGATGCCCTTCTGTCTTCTTCTCTCTCTCTCTGGATGCCCTTCTTTTCTCTCCTCTCTCCGGATGCCCTACTGTTCTCTACTCTCTCCAGATGCCCTTCTTTTTTCTCCTCTCTCTGAATGCCTGTTGTGAGCACTTATTCCCCTAGACTGCCAGTTGGTTCTGACAGGAGGTGCCTTGGGGTAGACAATAAGGCAATGAGCAGCCATCAGACTGGTTTTCTAATGCTTTAATTCCACACTCGGGGTCACACACAATTGTTGTGGTTGAGGAGCAGACCTCCTCTTCCACTATCACACACAGACAAAAGAATGTAACTGTTGTGGCTAGTATTCCTAACAGAAGGATAGATAACTTGCCATTACAAGACCTGACCAGTGCGTCTCAGGCTCGGGCTCCGACGTCACTCAGGATCACCTCTTTGCATTCAGCGAATCTTGCTCCAATGGCTCGGGTCGGTTCTCTGGGCCCACTGATGATCAGTTGGTGGTCTGTATCTCGTTCATTCACTCCTTGGGCTGAGTGGAGTCCAGACCGGCGTGGAGTTCACAGGCAGGTCATTTTGGACAGACTTTCCTTCTCTGGTCAGGGTTCTTATACTCTATTCTACCCTTATCCATCCTTAACACTTTACTGCAAACGTCACACTTCTTAATCTATACGCAGGGCTCCTCTGCTGGTTATCTCCTCCCAGCCTTGGCTGGGCTGGTCTTATCTTTTATCCCGGATGTCAGCTGCTTCTCCTAGCTGCTTCTCCTAGCCTGGCTGTCAGTAGCCGCCTTCCATGTTCACTACATTCCACCCCCTGACACCTGAAATGACATCAACATAAAAGGTGTCACAACTGAGGTCACAGCCTGGGGGTTTACAGAGTCTATCGGCGCAGGCTACTTGTAATGTGTGCTAGTGGTTTGCGCATTTTCCTAGGTATTTTCTGTTTCTTAGTTTTGAGCCATGTTCTATAAATTTCATACCAAGTTACATAAGCTGCATATTCTAACAATAAATCTTCAAGTAATGGTTTCATAAGCATTTTCACACAAAAGCTTTGCAAGTTTCCAGGGGTATAATTCCCCTTGCTATTATTTCTGCCATACCAATCTCCGTATAGCAGGTTTTTTGCTCCAAAGGGGTCATGTCTAATGAAATTCTTACACAATTCATAATGCGGATAATTTCCTTTGGATATATAGCAACTTATCAAACTAGCTAATACATGAAGCATTCTGTCTACTGGGTGTCTATGTATTAATTCCATAGGATGATTCAAGAAATGATTCATCAACAATATTAATCTATCTTCAGTATTATCACATGCCAAGTACAAAGTGATGTATTTGCTCTTGCAGAAATGGCAGGACTTGACTCCGATGTGACCTTCGGTGATTCCCATTCGATATAGGAGATCTCTCAGCATGTCCCAGTGTCTCATGTAATGGTAGCGTAGGGTTATTTTTACCCCTTGGGTTTGCATCAGGTCACACCTTCGTCCCGACAAATTTCTGATTCTTCTTGGCATAATTATTTCTATTTCTGAAACACATGACAATTTTGAACACAGTATATGCTATTCCAATCATCACTGTTATCCACATTGCTTCTTTCAACCAGTGCCACCAATTATATATTGGTGTACAGATGAAATCTAACTGTACTAGTCTTGCTATGTAGTCCCAAAAACTACAGTGCTGCATCTTTTGGTTCCAATCCTTGTGTATGTAAGTATTAGTTCTAATGAGACCTACTAAATTATGTTTTTCTATCATACTCCTTCTCAAGCTTGCTTGAGTTTTCTTGATCTGCTTATCAATGGAGCTTAATTGCTTCTCATTGAATTCAGATATTTCCTGTAGTTTTTGTGTTGCTTGTACAAATTTTTCATAATGCTCCTTTTCTAGGTTCTCCAAAAATATTGTTGGCATTTGGTATAAATGTGAGTATTGTATGGATATCTTTGTCACACATGTTGTATTATCTACATGTAGTACTGAGCAGTTGTGTACCATCCAACATCCTGGAGTCATTATAAATGAGGTGTTGGTATCATTTAATATTTCCTTGTCCAAATTTGTACAAGTGATTTCCTTTTCTTTGGTTGCACATACCAGAAATGTCCAGTCTCCTGTGCTCATTACTGTGTCTGTCATTGTTGTTACAGTTAGTCTTGTCTCTGTCATTTTTGTTATTGGTAAATGTGGATATACGAATGCATTTTCTCCTAAAGAGTAGCATTCATCTAGTGGAATGTAAGCTGGTGTGTTATTCATATTTATCCATAGGAAATGATCAATAGGAGTAATCCATTTAGATGTCAGTGTTTGTAGTGGGTCTAATTTAGTATCCCAAAGTTGTGGTATGGGCTTTGTGTGGTATGCTGCGAATGCATTGTCTAAGAATATTTGCATCACATGTATTGTGCATATTCCTTCTTCACACGAGCTATCCTCTGTTGGATTGATTAATGTTTGGAATTCTGATGTGTGTCTCCCTAATCCTGATGTGAATAGTGTATCTAGTTCTGTTTTGACTCTGTCTAGTACTCTTGTGTACTGCATGCACATAATCTGGTTATGGTTAGTGTCTATCATTGTTTTTAATATTGTCTCCTTATATTGCCAATCTTTTTTCAAGATTTCCTGTTCTGCTCTCATTTGTTGAGTTAGTACATTAAGTGCATCAATTGAATTGGATATCGCTGAGAGTGCTTCTGAGGTTTTCCTATTGAGTTGTTGTATATGATAGAGTTCTGCTTTAATTGGTTCCAGCATTGCTGCTAATACTCCTCCTCACATTATGCCTCCTAACAAGGCTCCTGCTAGGACTGCTCCTAACAACATAAGTTGTAAAGGTTTCCTTCCTATCTTTATTGGGTTGAAGTATTGTAATTCATAATTCAGTTTGTTGGAGCAATATGTGTTTGGTGGTTTGAATACTTGTAGGTCCATTTGTAGTTTAATTTTCCTTACTCTAGGGAACAATATAACTTTTGCTGGTAATTGTAAGTCTGGTACTATCATAGGTGCTTTTATGACCTTTGGGTTTCCAGGTGGTGGGTATAAGTATCCTTGTGGGAAATGTGCTGTATATAGTTTGTATTTTTTTTTTGTTTATATGTTATTTCACTTCTATCCATTAATTTACCTTCATGATATTTCTTATCGGGCCATGAATCATGTGTTATTGGTATGTGGTAAATATCAACCCAATCCAATTTTAATGAAGAGTTCATACCTTTTGGTTTGTGTGCTATCCATTCTACTTGTTCCCATTCTTCGTATTCTGGGTTCAAGCCCATGAAGAAAAGTAGTATGGATATCCTGTATGCCAATATTGTATTGCATACTTTTCTGTTAGGTTTAAATCCTCAAACCAATCTATAGATAGTGTTATGTTGGCATTATATCTTACCTTTGTGTTTAGTTGTGATATGTGATTTGCTTTTATTTTATTAATAATACCTTTCTCACTCCCTACTTTCACCAATGTGTATTCCATTATTTCAGGTAATTTATACGTTATGTTTTCATATGCTTCTGTTATGTTGATAGGTGTTGTATTCTGATTCATCCACGCTATAACTTTTGATGGTCTATATATGGTGCCTAATGTGCTTTTTATGTCATATGGTATCGGGTATTCATCTAATCCCGATCCATAATGTGCACATATGTGTATGCCTTTTTTATCTGTTTGTGTTTCATTTATTATGAAGTTTTTTATTGGTCTATTTGTTCCATTATATATGGGGTACCACTCTGTCTTTTCTGTAGTGTTTCTAAGTATAAGCACATTTTGGGTGTCATTCACAAATATCACTTCTTTTTGATGTCGTTTTCTCAGTTCTGTCCATGCTTTAGTCTGGTTAAAATCAACATCTGTGGCATTTTTAAAGTTATTTATTTGTGGTTCATCAAATCCATGTGTATTTGTAAGTATTGGATTATGTTCTAAGCATAACCATGTCCATGGATATGATCCATTGATCCAGGTGTTGTATACTAATTGACCATAGTAGCATGTGTGTGTAGGTATAAGGCATTGTGGTCTTGTTGTCCATGTCCTTAACTGTCCCCATGGCTGTGGTAATATTGATGTAAGTATAATTGGGAATCTCCAATGTTCTACTCCTAATGCTAGTACTTTGCTCCATAATGACCAATCCCAAGTGTCTTTGGTTGTTACTTTTGGGATGTGGTTTGTCTTGTTAATCTTATGCCCATTTATCTCAATGGTATCAATTTCCTTGTATGGATTACCATTATTATCTACTGGTGTCAGAATGCCATAAAATGGTAGGTTAGGAAATTCAGAAACACATAATATGTTATGCTTTTTTACTGTTTCATTTAAGCTGTTCAAAAATGAGTTTGGGCATTTCTGTCCCCAGGGTTCTGGTAGGTTTGGTATCCCTTTTCTAATAAAGTTTGGTTCTAATTTTTCTTTTACTATTGCACACTTTCTTGATATAGTTGTTCTACAAGGGTCTGGGGTAGTTATGGTAGTTCCCTCTTTATCAGAATAATTAGAATAATCAGGATCTGAATAATCCTACTCTTCTATTTCTTCTGATGTTTTGTTATACCAACTACCCACAAGGCCTGTTTGCCATGCCTGTGCTCTCATAGGCGTAAACCATGTTCTAGGGTAGGTTGTATTCATAGCCATTCCACAAGTGAAAGTTTCATATAATTTATTTTCTTCATAGAAATCTCTATATTGTATAGCCATTGTTCTATATTTATTATTTACTTTTATTGTAACTGTCTTAAAGTTATTCCATGACTTCCATGCTGTGGAATATATTGCCATATTGCTAGTTTTATTTGCCCATAATTCAATCCAATGACATTTTAATGGATTTTGTTCTTCTAGGTCTGTTGCATTCATATTCATATCTAACATGTATGTTTTGAGAGGGTAGGTTGATCCTACAGCTTTCCTAAATTGATCACATCCTGTATACCATTGATATTCTATGCAATATGCATATTTCTGCCAAAAGCAACCAAAGCTAGTTGTTATATGTACCCAATCTCTAAAGTCTTTCCAGTATTCTGGCATTCTTTCACTGATGTTCATCACATTCCTTTGTTGGTATGCCATAGTAAATGTTGGAAGGGTGTTTTTTGTGGCATGCACTATAGCCATCGTTCCTAAGATACAGAGTGCAACCAGCACATAGTTGCATTTATACCCCCTTGTATGGGATGGGCGTCTGTGGCATTCCATAATATTGGGCAAATGCCCCATGCCCAGTCTGCTATTGGTAATGCTCCCCAAATTATCACTATCAGATTTAGTATAAATAGCATGATTATTTTTGCTATTTTGTTCCATGATAGCATTATGCTAGAGACTCCAAGGTGACCAGTTGCAAATCTTTTTTACCTTGCGTTATCCACGCGTTATTCCCGGTTCCTTGGGCTACAATTTCTGCTCTTTTCAGTGAATTATTTTTCTTGTTCCTGTAAATACAGGTGTAAGTAAGTTTGTGTCCTCTTGTGCAGGGAAATCTATAACAACCTTCACCTTTTTTGCCTCTTCCAGTGGGGATTTTCTGTGTAGTCTGGGTCTATTATTAAGTTCTATTATTGCTATGTTTAATGCTTTCTGTATGAGTAAGTGTGTTAAGTGTTGTAGCTTTATTTTTAATAATCCGTTGAACCTTTCTATTACCCCTGCAGCAGTAGGGTTATATGCTTTATGGAAGTCCCACATTATATTGTATAATGCGGCTGTCTTTTGTGTTTGTTTTCCTGTAAAGTGTGTACCTTGATCTGACTGTATGATTTCAGGTACTCCAAAAGCTGCACACCATTGTAGTATAGTCATTAGACAAGTTTGTTGATCTGGTTTTGGTCCTGATTTTGCCATGCCTAAACCTGTGGTTATATCTACCATTGTACAAGCGTAGGCGTCCTGAATCCCTTTAATGGTCCTATGAAATCTATTTACACTATTTTGTTAAAGTGTAATTTATGTCCTGTATGTCCTTTGTAATTTTGTGTAAATCTGATAATAATTGCTGGATAATTTATACATTTCTTTATCACGTTTTTTACAGTGTGCCATCTGACCTTTATGTGTCTTTCATCAAACCATTGTTTAAGGGCATGTGCTCCCACATGTCCTAATTCTCTGTGTAATTGTTGTATCTCATTTTCACTCACATCCTTATCTGTCTCAGGTTGTACCAGTTGGTATTGTGTTCTTATTTTCTTTTTCAGAGGACCAATGTCCTCAGTTTTGTATTGTCTCTGTATCTTAATGTTGGTTGCCAATGCAGCCAAATTATCTGCTATTTTATTATTTTTATGCATTTCATCTTTCTTTTTAGTATGAGCATTTAAATGATATACTATTATTTTAACTTCCTGTGCTATTTCCCAAAGTTTTATCCATGCATTTCTAGACCAAAGTGGCTTACCATTGATTTTCCAATCTGCCTTTTTCCATTTTCCTGACCATACTGCTATACCGTTGGCCACACACCATGAGTCAGTACATAGGTACATGTGTTTTTGTTTTTCTGCCAATGATTGTCTAGCTGCTAATAACGCGGCTATGACTTCAGCGTGTTGTGCGGAGTATTCTTCTCCTTGGTCTGTAAGTATCTTACCATCCTCTGGCCTATAGACTGCCACTTTCTACTTTACCCTATTATTTACTGTAGTTGATGATCCATCAGTGAACCATGCATTTCGGATACCTTTGTGGTATTCCTGTGTTCCCCAGTGTCCCATGGAATGTGTTTTTTCATTATCCGATACCTTGGTAAGGTGGGTGATGTTGGGTGTCAGCCACGCTGCATCCTCCATGCCACCCCCTTGTTCCAGGATTTTCTCAGACTGTCTCGTTATTTTTCCTTGTGTTGAGACCTTTAAGTGTTTTCTAAAGTCTGATAGGTACCATTTCCACTGTAGTACCTTACTTTCCATGGGTAGGCCTGCCCAGGCTTCTCCTGGAGCCTTGATCCAATCTATTATTGGTATCTCTGTCCTTATTATCACTGGGTTTTGCTTTAATAGGGATTGTGTTGATCGGGTTGCCTCATATGTAGCCCAGATGGTCCTCTCAAATAGAGAGTATTTATTTTCAGACCATGGGAACTTTTTGCAATAAAAGTCAATTGGTGTTACTCTATCTCTATTTTTTGCAAAGATATTCCAATTTCCGTATCCTTTATGATATAGTACTTCTATAATTATACTGTCTCCTGGTTGTATGTAGCCAAGGGCATTGTATTGCTGTATAAACATCAGTATTGTCTGTACAGCTTGTTTCTGTTCTTCACCCCATGTGAAATCTTGTGCCTTCTTAATAATACTATATAATGGTTTCAGAATCAATTGTAGGTATGGTATATGTTGTCTCCAGTATCCAAACAATCCTATTAGGTGCTGTACATCTGTTTTATTTTGGGGTTCCTTGAGTGACTTTAGCTTATTAATTATTTCCTCTGGTATCTTGGGTCCGGTGGTGGACCAATGTACACCCAGGAATTTTACCTGTTCTGATGGACCCTGTACCTTATCTTGGTTAATGGTCCATTCTTGGTCCCTTAGGTGTTGTATTATCTTGTCCAGGGCTTTCTGTACCTTGTCTTTATCTTGTCCATAGACCAATAGATCATCTACATAAGATACCACGGTTGCATCTGTAATTTCCAGGTCCTCAAGAGTTTTCATCAATGCTGTATGGGCTATTATGGGACTGTTAATGTATCCGTGTGGTAATCTTAGGAATTTATATTGTTTGTTTTGCCATGTAAATGTTGTTATTTCCTGTGATAATTGGTGTAATAGTATACCAAAGAACATGTCTGATAAATCTATTGTTGCTAACCACTTGGGTGCTTCTTGTCTTATTCTTAAAAATATATCTTCAACATCTGGCAATGATCCTGGCATTTTTGGGCTTAGCTCATTCACTCTTCTATAATCCACGGTAAATCTCCATTTACCATTTGGTTTCAATACTGGCCAGACAGGTGAATTATAATTAAAGCTTTGTGTTTGAATAATTACCCCTTCTTTAATCAGGTCTTTAAGGGTTTCTGTTATTTCTTTTATACCCTCTTTAATGGGGTATTGTGGTGTAAATGATCGTTTTATCGTAGGTAACACCAGTGGTTCTTCTTTTACTTCTGCTAGGTTGCATGATATCTTTTTTATTTTCTTATTATTCAAAAATGATGGGAACAATTCCCTTATTTCATTTATACCTAAAATGTAGCAGGCGCTGCAAAGCTAGCCATCATGATCTTGTGCATTGTATTATATAAATCTATTACTACTTCTATCATGGGTACTTTTTGTGCTGCATTTACTCCTTGAATTTCTATCCATTTTTTAGCCATTCCTTGGTTTGGATGACTAGATATGATGCTAATTTGGCTACCTGTATCCAGCAGCCATTTTGTGGGTATTTTCCTATTATTTATTACTATGGGGATATTTACAAAGGGTCTAGTATCGCTCCCTGTTACATTTTGGCTCTCACTGGGCGCGCATTTCCTCTCCATCTTCTGTTGTTTAGGGGAGCATTTCTGAATTGGGGCGCTGTTGGCCCCCTTTTTCCTAAAAAAGTATTCTTTCTCCATGAGTTGACCATTTTACCAAAAGTTCTTTGGTATGGTCCCCCATTCAATGGAGGTCTAATGTTCATGCCACTAGTCCTTTCAAATGGTCTGATTTGTTTCTTAATATTCTGAAATGGTCTAGGTCTGGGTTTCTTTATTGGTTTGGCTGTAGCATTAAATGACACTACCCGTTCTGCCTCCAATTCTCGGAAGCTTTTGAAGAACTGGATCGTGTCTGCTACTGTATTGCATCCTTGTATGCTGCCTGTCAAGCTCATTCTTAAGTGTGGTGGTGCCCCCTTTATTATTATTTTCTTAAAGGCTGGTAGCATTGGTGATGCTTGTGGGGTAGCTGCCTGGTTATATATGAACCATAATATTCCTAGCTTCCTGCAGATGGCTATAGCTTCTGCATAAGTGTTCCATTTCCCAGCAGTTTCAAATTGAGTTAGGTCTAAGGTAGGAAAGGCTACTCTCCATGCTGCTGTTATCCAGTCCATTAATGGATATGTGTCTCCCTTTGATGTGTCTAAACAGTGCTCCATAGCCTCATAAATTGACGGGTTCTCTATTATTCCTTTTACTCTTCTCATTTCCTGCTCATGTAGCATGATTGTGTCAGCCCCTTTTTCCCACAATCTAACCATAAATTGGGCATCCTTCTGCCCATTTTGGGCATAATCCCGTCTAATGTCCGATAACTCCTGTGGGTTAAATGGACGTGACTCTGAAATTTCCATTCCCGGTGTATGTTCTTGGGGCTGTCCTGGGCGGGTGGGTGTAAATGGGTTGAGGCTTTGTACCGCCCTCCTAATTAGTGGAGTCTTTTTGGTAGTAGTAATTACCGGGAAGGATAAGGTGGGGGAAGGTTTGGGGTTGATCAGGTCCCTCTGCTTCCTCACAATATTCATGGCTAGCCTTTTGCCCATTAGTCTGTCCTTATCAATGTCTTGCACTGCCTTCATTAACAGAGCAGGTATTTCCTTTTTAGGCGCCTTTTCAACCAAAGGTTTCCCAATTTCTGGACTATTCAGGTCTATTTTTACATCAGTAGCACTCATGCCTATCCTGCTATCCACAGCTTGTGTTGTCTCCATCCATTTTACTTCCTCCTGACCTACTGATTGTTTTCCTGTTACTGGGGTTATTTTTATTCCTCTTATCTTTTTTACTAAGGATTTCATTTCCACAATTTATCTGCCAGCCAATATAGTAACTTAACTTCTTTCTTTTTCAAATACCAAGACCAGTTTCCGACTGCTCGAGCTTTAATTAATTTTTCAAATTTTAAATCAGCTCTTCGCTCAATTCTTTTAGAGAGAAATTTCCACATGGATCGGGGTTCTCAGAAGCTCTTCCCCTCACTGCCCTAAGCTCTTCCTCCTGTTACAGAGTTGGCTTCGGGGTGGCTGGTTAGCTCGGTACACCACCCTTTAGGGAGGGTGGTGTTTTCCCGATCAGGCTTTCCCCTCACTTCCACCAGCTCTTCCTCCTGTTACAGAGATGGCATCGGGGTGGCTGGTATGGCCTGAAGTTCCGAGAAACCCTCTCCTAAATTTGGTTTCGGTTTTTTCTATATTTCTAAACCAAAAGATGTCCAATAATAAATACAAAATTCAAAATAAAAGAATCTCAGGCTTAAAACAAAGTATATACATCAGTCTAAGACTGCTTGCCTGATATCCCCCTGGCCGACTATGCCAACTGTCATGAGCACTTATTCCCCTAGACTGCCAGTTGTTTCTGACAGGAGGTGCCCTTGGGGTAGACAATAAGGCAAGGAGCAGCCATCAGACTGGTTTTCTAATGCTTTAATTCCACACTCGGGGTCACACACAATTGTTGTGGTTGAGGAGCAGACCTCCTCTTCCACTATCACACACAGACAAAAGAATGTAACTGTTGTGGCTAGTATTCCTAACAGAAGGATAGATAACATGTCATTACAAGACCTGACCAGTGCGTCTCAGGCTCGGGCTCCGACATCTCTCAGGATCACCTCTTTGCATTCAGCGAGTCTTGCTCCAATGGCTCGGGTCGGTTCTCTGGGCCCACTGATGATCAGTTGGTGGTCTGTATCTCGTTCATTCACTCCTCGGGCTGAGTGGAGTCCAGACCGGCGTGGAGTTCACAGGCAGGTCATTTTGGACAGACTTTCCTTCTCTGGTCAGGGTTCTTATACACTATTCTACCCTTATCCATCCTTAACACTTTACTGAAAACTTCACAGTTCTTAATCTATACGCAGGGCTCCTCTGCTGGTTATCTCCTCCCAGCCTTGGCTGGGCTGGTCTTATCTTTTATCCCAGATGTCAGCTGCTTCTCCTAGCTGCTTCTCCTAGCTGCTTCTCCTAGCTGCTTCTCCTAGCCTGGCTGTCAGTAGCCGCCTTCCATGTTCACTACAATGCCCTTCTGTATTCTCCTCTGTATGGATGCTCTTCTGTTCTCTCCTCTCTCTGGATGAGCTTCTGTCCTCTTCTCTTTCTGGATGCCCTTCTGTCTTCTCCTCTCTCTGGATGCTGTTCTGTCTTCTCCTCTCTATGAATGCCCTGCTGTCCTCTACTCTCTTTGCATGCCATTCTGACCTCTCCTCTCTGGATTATCTTCTGTTTTCTCCACTCTCAGGATGCTCTTCTGTCTTATCCTTTCTCTCTGGATGCCCTTCTGTTCTCTCCTCTCTCCGGATGCCCTACTGTTCTCTACTCTCTCTGGATGTTCTTCGGACTCCTCCTCTCTTGGATGCCCTTCTCTACTCTCCTCTGTATGGATGCCTTTTGTCTTTTCTATCTGGATGTTCTTCTATCTTCTACTCGCACCGGATGCCCTTCTGTTCTCTCCTCTCTCTGGATGCTTTTCTGTTCTCTCGTCTCTCTGGATGCCTTTCTGTCTTTTCCTTTCTATGGATGCCCTTCTGTTCTTTCCTCTCTCTTGATGCCCTTCTGTTCTCTTCTGTCTCTGGATGACATTCTGTCTTCTCCTCTCTCTGGATGCCCTTCTGTCTGCTCCTCTCTCTGGATTCCCTCCTGTTCTTTCCTCTCTCTGGATGCGCTTCTCAATTCTACTATTTCAAGATTCCGTTCTGTCCTCTCCTATCTCTGGATACCCTTCTGTCTTCTCCTCTCTCTCTCTGGATGCACTTCTGTTCTCTCATCTCCCTGGATGCCCTTCTGTTCTCTCCTCACTCTGGGTGCACTTCTGTCCTTTCCTCTCTCTGGATGCCCTTCTGCTTCTCCTAACTCTGGATGACCTTCTGTCCTTTCCTCTTTCTGGATGACCTTCTGTCTTCTCCTCTCTCTGGATGCCATTCTATTCTCTCCTCTATCTGGATTCCCTTCTGTTTTCTCCTCCCTCTGGAAGCCAATCTGTATTCTGCTCTCTCTGGATGCCCTTTTGTCCTCCTCTCTCTCTGGATGCTCCTCTATTCTCTCCTCTATCTGGATTCCCTTCTGTACTCTTTCTCTCTGGATGCCCTTCTGTCTTCTCCTTTATCTTGATGCCCTTCTATCCTCTCCTCTCTCTGGATGCCCTTCTGTATTCTCCTCTCTCAGGATGTCCTTCTGCCCTCTCCTTTCTTTCTGGATGCCCATCTGTTCTCTCTTCCTATGGAGGCCTTAATGTTCTCTCCCCTCTCTGGAATCCCTTGTGTCCTCTCCTCTCTCTTCATGCCCTTCTGTTTTCTCCTCTTTCTGGATTCCCTTCTGTACTCTCCTCTGTATGGATGCCCTTCTGTATTCTCCTCTCTCAGAATTCCCTTCTGTCTCTCCTCTCTCTCTGGATGCCCTCCTTTTCTCCACTATCTCCAGGTGCCCTATTGTTCTCTACTCTCTGTGAATGCCCTTCTGTCCTCTCCTCTTTCTGGATGCCCTTCTGTACTCTCCTCTGTCTCCAAGCCCTTCTGTACTCTCCTGTATATGGATACCATTCTGTCCTCTCCTCTCTCTGGATGCCCTTCTGTTCTCTCCTGTGTCAGGATGCCCTTCTGTTCTCTCCTCTCTCTGGATGCATTTCTTTTCTCTCCACTGTATGTATGACCATCTGTCCTCTAATTTCTCTGGATGCCCGTCTGTTTTTTCCTCTCTCTGTATGGCCATCTGTCCTCTAAGTTCTCTGGATGCCCTTTGGTTCTCTCCTCTCTCTGGATGCCCTTCTGTACTGTCCTCTCTCTGGATGCCCTTCTGTCTTCTCCTCTCTCTGGAAGCCCTACTGTTCTCTCCTCTCTCTGGATGCCCTTCTGTTCTCTCCTTTCTCTGGATGCTTCTCTGTTCTCTCATCTCTCTGGATGCCCTTCTGTATTTTCCTTTCTAGGATGCCCTTCTGTTCTCTCCTCTGTCTTGATGCCCTTGTCTTCTCTCTTCTCTCTGGATGACATTCTGTCTTCTTCTCTCTCTGGATGCCCTCCTGTTCTCTCCTCTCTCTGGATGCACTTCTCAATTCTACTATTTCAAGATTCCGTTCTGTCCTCTCCTATCTTTGGATACCCTTCTGTCTTCTCCTCTCACTGGATGCCCTTCTGTAATCTCATCTCCCTGAATGCCCTTCTGTTCTTTCCTCACTCTGGGTTCCCTTGTCTCCTCTCCTCTCTCTGAATGCCTTTCTGCTTCTCCTCACTCTGGATGACCTTCTGTCCTCTCCTCTCTCAGGATGCCCTTCTGTCTTCTCTTCTCTCTGGATGCCCTACTGTCTTCTCCTCTCTCTGGAATCCCTTCTTTTCTCTCCTCTCTCTGGATGCCCTTCGTTTCTCTCCTCTCTCTGGATGCCCTTCTGTCTTTTTTTCTCTCTGAATGCCCTTCTCTTCTTTTCTATCTCTGGATGCTATTCTGTCTTCTCTTTTCTTTGGATACTCTTCTGTTCTCTCCTCTCTCTGGATGGTCTTCTGTCATCTCCTCTCAATGGATGACCTTCTGTCTTCTACTCTCTCTGAATGGCCTTCTGTTCTCTCCTGTCTCTGGATAACCTTTTGTCCTCTCCTATCTCTGTGGATGCCCTTCTGTCCTCTCTTTTCTCTGGATGTCCTTCTGTCCTCTCCTCTCTCTAGATGCCCTTCTGTTTTCTCCTCCCTCTGGATGCCATTCGGTTTTCTCCACTCTCTGGATCCCCTTCTGTATTCTCCTCTTTATGGATTCCCCTCTGTTCTCTCCTCTCTTTTGATGCCCTTCTGTTTTCTCCTCTCTCTGGATGCCATTCTATCCTCTCTTCTCTCCAGATGCCCTTCTGTACTCTCCTATCTTTGGATGCCCTTCTGTTCCCTCTTCTCTCTGGATGTTCTTCTGTCTTATACTCGCTCCAGATGCCCTTCTGTCCTCTCCTCTCTCTGAATGCCCGTCTGTCTTCTCTTCTCTCTGAATGCCCTTCTGTTCTCTCCTCTCTCTGTATGTTCTTCTGTCCTCTCCTTTCTCTGGATACTCTTCTGTTCTCTCCTCCTTCCGGATGCCCTTCTGTTCTCTCCTCTCTCTGGATGCCCTTCTTTCCTCTCCTCTCTCTGGATGCCCTTCTGTTCCCTCCTCTCTCTGGAAGCCATTCGGTCTTCTCCTCTCTCTGGATGACCTTCTTTCTTCTCCTCTCTATGGATGGCCTTCTGTTCTATCCTCTCTTATGATGCCCTTCTGTATTCTCCTCTCTCTGGATGCCCTTCTATCTTCTCTCTCCGGATGCTTTTCTGTCCTCTCCTCTCTCTGGATGACCTTCTGTTTTCTCCTTTATCTTGATGCCATTTTGTTCTCTCCTAACTCTAGATGCCCTAGTTTTCTCTACTCTCTCCAGATGCCCTTCTGTCCTCTCCTCTCTCTAGATGCTCTTTTTTACACTCATTTCTCTGTATGACCTTCTGTCTTCTCTTATCTCTGGATGCCCTTCTGTTCTGTCCTCTCTCTGGATGTCCTTCTGTTCTCTCCTCTTGCTGTATGCCCTTCTGTATTCTCCTATTTCTGGATGCCTTTCAGGTCTCTCCTTTCTCTGGATGCCCTTCTGTCCTCTCCTCTCTCAGTATGCACTTCTGTCCTCTCCTCTATCTAGTTGCACTTCTGTTCTCTCTACGCACTTTATGCCCTTCTGTCC
Source organism: Arvicanthis niloticus (assembly GCF_011762505.2). Lineage (NCBI taxonomy): Eukaryota > Metazoa > Chordata > Mammalia > Rodentia > Muridae > Arvicanthis > Arvicanthis niloticus. The sequence continues at coordinate 9,547 of NW_023045313.1, read as the reverse complement.
ACTCACCTCTCTGGGTGCCCTTCTATCTTCTACTATCTTCGGATGCTCTTCTGTCCTCTCCTCTCTCTGAAGGCCCTTCTGTCCTCTCTTCTCTGTGGATGCCCTTTTCTCCTCTCCTCTCTCTGGATGCCCTTCTGTCCTCTGCTCTCTCTGGATGCCCTTCTGATTTCTTCTGTCTCTGGATGCCCTTTTCTCCTCTCCTCTCTCTGGATGCCATTCTGTCCTCTCTTCTCTATGGATGCGCTTCTGTCCTCTTTGCTCTCTGGTTTCACTTCTGTTTTCTCTTCTCTCAGGATGGTCTTCCATCTTCTCCTCCCTCTCTGGATGCCCTTTGTCTTATCCTCTCTCTGGATGCCCTGCTGTCTTCTACTCTCTCTGGATGCCCTTCTGTTCTCTCCACTCTCTTTATGCCTTTCAGTCTTCTCCTCTCTCTGGAAGCCCTTCTGTCTTCTTCTCTCTCCAGATGTGCTTCTGTTCTCTCCTCTCTCTGGATGTTCTTCTGTCTTCTATCTCTGGATGCCCTTATATTCTCTCTTCTCACTGGATGTTCTTCTGTCTTCTATTCACTCTAGATGCACTTCGGTCCTCTCCACTCTCTATGCCCTTCTGTCTTCTCCTTTTTATTGATGCCCTCCTGTTCTCTCCTCTCTCTGGAAGCCATTCTGTTTTCTCCTCTCTCAGGATTCCAGTCTGTCTTCCCCTCTCTCTCTGGATGCCCTTCTTTTCTCTACTATCTCCGGGTGCCCTAATATTCTCTACTCTCTCTGAATGCCCTTCTGTCTTCTGCTCTTTCTGGATGATCTTCTGTACTCTCCTCTGTCTGGATGCGCTTCTGTACTCACTTCTCTATGGATGTCCTTCTGACTTCTCATCTGTCTTGATGCCCTTATGTTCTCTATTTCTTCGGATGCCATTCTGTCCTCTTCTATCTTTGGATGCCCTACTGTACTCTCCTCTGTATGGATGCCCTTCTGTTCTCTCCTCTCTCTAGATGATCTTCTGTCCTCTCCACTCTCTGGATGCCCATCTATTGTCTTCTATCTGTGGATGCCCTTTTGTATTCTCCTATCTATAGATGCCCTTCTGTCCTCTGTTGATCTGGATGCCCTTCTGTTCTCTCCTCTTCCTGGATGCCCTTTGTCTTCTCCTCTCCCTGGATGCCCTTCAGTTACCTTTTCTCTTTGGATACTCTTCTGTCATCTCCTCTCTCTGGATGCCCTTCTGTTCTCTCCTCTCTCTAGATGAACTTCTGTCCTATCATCTCTCTGGGTGCCCTTCTGTTCTCTCCTCTCAATGGATCCCCTTCTGTCTTCTCCTCTCTCTTGATGCTCTTCTGTTCTCTTCTCTCTCTGGGTGCCTTTCTGTTCTTTTCTCTCTCCGGATGCCCTTCTCTCCTCTGCTCTCGCTGGACATCCTTCTGTCCTTTCCTCTCTCTGAATGCCCTCAGTTCTCTCCTCTCTCTGGATTCCCTTCTGTCTTCTCCTCTCTCTGCATACCCTTCTGTTTTCTCCTCTCCCTAGATGAACTTCTGTCCTCTCCTCTCTAAGGATGCCATACTGTCCTCTTCTGATATGGATGCCTTCTGTCTTCTCCTCTCTCAGGATGCCAGCTGTTCTCATCTCTTCCTGGATGCCCTTCTGTCTTCTCCTCTCTCTGGATGCACTTCTTTTCTCTCCTCTCTCTGGATGCTTTTCTGTCTTCTCCTCTCTCTGGATGCCCTTCTATCCTCTTCTCTCTGTGGATGCCCTTCAGTATTCTGTTCTCTCTGGATGCCCTTCGGTTTTCTCTTCTCTCTGGATACCCTTATTTCTCTTCTCTCTCTGGATGCAATTCTGTTTTCTCCTCCCTCTGGATGCCCATCTGTCCTCTACTTCATCTGGATGCCTTCTGTCTTCTGTTTTCTCCTGTCTCTGGATGCCCTTTTCTCCTCTCCTCTCTCTGGATGCCCTTCTGTCCTCTCCTCTCTCTAGATGGCCTTTTGTCTTCTCCTGTCTATGGATGCCCTTCTGTTGTCTCCTCTATATAGATGCCCCTCAGTCCTCTTTTCTCTATGGATGCCCTGTTTTCCCTTCTCCCTCCTGATGCCCTTCTGTCCTCTCCTCTCTCTGGATGCCCTTTTGTCTTCTACTGTCTTCAGATGCCCTTTTGTTCTCTACTCTCTCTGGATGTCCTCTTGTATTTTCCTTTTTCTGGATGCCCTTCTCTTCTCTACTCCCTCTGGATGCTCTTCTGCTTCTCCTCTCCTGGATGTCTTTCTGTTCTCTCTTCCCTCTGGATGCCATTCTGTTCTCTTCTCTCTCTGAATGCCCTTCTGTCCTCTCTTCTCTCTGGATGCCCTTTTGTCTTCTCGTCTTTATGGATGACCTTCTGTTGTATCCTCTCAATAGATGGCCTTCTGTCCTCTATTCTCACTGGATGCCCTTCTGTTCTTTCATCTTTCCGGAAGCCCTTCTGTCCTCTTCTCACTCTGGATGCTGTTCTGTCTTATCCTCTCTCAGGATATCCTTCTGTCTTCTCCTCCCTCTGCATGCCCTTCTTTTCTGGCATTTTTCAGTATACCCTTTCGTCCTCTCCTCTCTTTGGAGGCTTTTCTGTCCTCTCCTCTCACTGGATGCTCTTCTTCTTCTCCAAACTCTGGATTCTCTTCTGTTCTCTATTCTCTCTGGATGCCCTTCTGTTCTCTCCTCTCTCCAGATGCCATTCTGTCCTCTCCTCTCTCTTGATGACTTCTGTCTTCTCTCTCTATGGATGCCCTTCACGTCTCTCCCTATGCCCTTCTTTAATCTCCTCTCCCTGGATGCCCTTTTGTCCCCTCTCCTCTCTGGATGTCCATCTGTTCTACCCTCTCTCTGGATGCCTTTCTGTCCTCTCCTCTCTCTGGATGCTTTTCTGTCTTCTCCTTTATGTGGAAGCCCTTCTGTCCTCTCCTCTCTCTGGATGCTCTTAGGTTCTCTCCTCTCTCTGGATGCCCTTGTGTTCTCTCCTTTCTCTGGATGCCATTTTGTCATCTCCTCTCTCTGGATGCCCTTCTGTCTTGTCTTCTCTCTGGCTGCTTTTCTGTCTTCTCCTCTCTCTGGATGTCCTTCTGTCCTCTCCTCTCTGTGGGTGCTCTTCTGTTCTTGCTCTCTGGATTCCTTTCTGTATTCTCCTCTCTCTGGATGCCCTTCTGTCCTCTCTCCTCTCCAGATGCCCATATGTTCTATCCTCTCTCCGAATGCCCTTCTGTACTCTCCTCTCTCTGGATGTTTTTCTGTCTTATCTTTCCTGTGGATGCCATTCTGTCCTCTCCTCTCTCTATATGCTCTTTGGTTCACTCCTCTCTCTGGTTGCCCTTATGTTCTCCCCTTTCTCTGGATGCCTTTTTGTCCTCTCCTCTTTCTTTGTGCCCTTCTATCTTCTCCTCTATCTGGATGCCCTTCTGTTCTCTCCTCTATCTGGATGACCTTATTTCCTCTACTCTCTCTGGATGTTCTTCTGTTCACTCCTCTCTCTGGGTGACCTTCTACTCTCCACTCTTAGGGTGCACTTCTCTCTTCTATCTCTCTAAATGCCCTTTTGTTCTCTCCTCTCTCCAGATGCCTTTCTGTCCTTTCCTATCTCTGATTGCCCTTCAGTTCTATTCTCTCTATGGATGCTCTCCTGTCCCTCTCATCTCTCTGGATGCATTCTGTTCTGACCTCTCCCTGAATGCCCTTCTGTCTTCTCTTCTGTCTGGATGCCCTTCGGTCCTATCCTCTCTCAGGATTCCCTTCTGATGTCCTGTCTCTGGATGCCCTTCTGTTCTTTTCACTCTATGGATGCCCTTTCTGTCTTGTCCTCTCTCTGGATGCACTTCTGTCTTCTCTTCTATCTGGATGCCTTCTGTTCTCTCATCCCTCCGGATGTCATTCTGTCCTCTACTCTCTCTTCATGCCTTTTTGTCCTCTCCTCTCTTTGGATGTGCTCTGTCGTCTCCTCTCTCTGAATGCCTTTCTGTCTTTTCTTCTCTCTGGATGCTTTTCTGTCTTCTCCTTTCTCTGGATGCCCTTCTGTCCTGTCCTCTCTTTGGATGCTCTTCTGTTCTCTCCTCTCTCTGCATGCCCTTTTGTTCTCTCCTCACTCCGGTTGCTCTTCTGTCTTCTTCTCTCTCTGTATGTCCTTCTATCTTCTTCTGTCACTGAATGCCCTTTTGTTCCTTTTCTCTCATGTCTCTTGATGTCCTTCTGTCTTCTCTCTTTTGGGATGCATTTCTTTCCTCTCCTCTCTCTATATGCCCTTTGGTTCTCTCCTCTTTTGATGCCTTTCTGTCCTCTTCTCTCTCCTTATGCCTATATGTTCTATCCTCTCTCTGGATGCCCTTCTGTCCTCTGCTATCTCTGGATGTTTTTCTGTCTTCTCCTCTCTCTGGATGCCCTTTTGTTCTCTCCTTTCTCTGGATGCCCTTTTGTCCTGTCCTCTCTCTGGATGCCCTTCATTCTTCTCCTCTCTCAGGATGCCCTTCTGTCCTCTTCTCTCTGGATGACATTCTCTTCTCTCCTCTATCAGGATGCCCTTCTGTCCTCTGTCACAGTGGATGCCCTTCTGTTCTCTCCTCTCTCCAGATGCCCTTCTATTCTCTCCTCTCTCTGGATTCCTGTCTGTTTTCTCCTCTCTCCACATGTCTTTCTGTACTCTCCTCTATCTGAATGCACTTCTGTCTTCTCCCGTCTCTGGATGCACTTCTGCCCCTCATTCTCTGGATGCTCTTCTGTTCTCTCATTTCTCTGGATGCCCTTGTATTCTGTCCACTCTCTGGATTCCCTTCTGTCCTCTTCACTATCTGGATGCCCTTCTGTCCTCTCCTCTCTCTAGATGCCCTTCGGTTTTCTCCTTTCTCCGGATGCCCTTCTGTTCTCCTCTTCTCTCTGCATTCCTTCTGTCCTCTCCTCTCTCTGGATTCCCTACTGTTCTCTCCTCTCTCTGGATGCCCTTCTATTCTCTCCTTTCTCCATATGCCCTTCTGTCCTCTTTTCTCTCTGGATGCCCTTCGGTATTCTCGTATATCTGTATGCCCGTCTGTCCTAACCTCTTTCTGGAGTCCCTTCTTTTCTTTCCTCTCTCTGGATGCCCTTCTGTTTTCTCCTCTGACTGGATGACTTTCTTTCTTCTCCTCTATCTGGATGCCCTTCTATTCTCTCCTCCGTCTGGATGACTTTCTTTCCTTCCTTTCTCTGGATGCCCTTCTGTTCCCTCCTCTCTTTGTATACCCTTCTGACCTCTACTCTCTCTGGATGCCCTTCTGTCTTCTCCTTTCTCTGGATGCCCTTCACTTCTCTCCTCTCTCCAGATGACCTACTGTCCTCCCCTATCTCTGGATTTTCGTCTGTTTTCTCCTCTCTCCGCATGCCTTTCTGTACTCTCCTCTATCTGCATTCCCTTCTGTCTTCTCCGCTCTCTGGATGCACTTGTGTCCTCTCCTTCTCTGGATGCTCATCTGTTATCTCCTCACTCTGCATGCCCCTCTGTCCTCTCCTCTATCTGGATGCCCTTTGGTTTTCTCTTCCCTCTGGATGCCCTTCTGTTCTCTCCTCTCTCTAGATTACCTTCTGTACTCTCCTCTCTCTGGATGCCCTTCTGTTCTCTACTATGTCTGGATGACCTTCTTTCTTCTCTCTCTGGGTGCCTTTCTGTTCTCTCCTGTCTCTGGATGCCCTTCTGTCCTCTTTTCCTTCTGGATGCCCTTCGGTATTCTCCTCTATCTGTATGCCCATCTGTCCTCTCCTCTCTCAAGTGTCCCTTGTGTTCTCTCTTCTCTCTGGATGCCCTTCTGTCCTCTTTTCCTTCTGATGCCCTTCGGTATTCTCCTCTAACTGTATGACCATCTGTCCTCGCCTCTCTCTGGAGTCCCTTGTGTTCCGTCTTCTCTCTGGATGCCCTTCTGTACTCTTCTCTCTCTGGATGCCCTTCGGTCTTCTCCTATCTCCTGATGACCTTCTATAATCTCCTCTATCTATGTGCCCTTTTGTCTTCTGCTCTCTCTGGATACCCTTCTGTCATCTCCTCTCTCTGGATGCCCTTCTGTCTCCTCCTCTCTCTGAATGCCCTTCTGTCCTCTCCTCTCTCTGGATGCCCTTCTGTCTTCTCCTCTCTCTGGATGTCCTTCTGTCCTCTACTCTCTGTGGATGCTCTTCTGTTCTTTCCTCTCTAGATGTATTTCTGTCCTCTCCTCGCTCAGGATGACCTTCTGTCCTATCCCTTCTCCAGATAACAATCTGTTCTATCCTCTCTCCAGATGCCCTTCTGTCCTCTCCTGTCTCTGGATGTTTTTCTGTCTTCTCCTTTCTCTGGATGCCCTTCTGTCCTCTCATCTTTCTTTATGCCCTTCTGTCTTCTCCTCTATCTGATGCCCTTCTGTTCTCTCCTCTGTCTGGATGGCCTTCTTTCCTCACCTCTCTCTGGATGTTCTTCTGTTCACTCCTCTCACTGGATGACCTTCTATTCACTCCACTCTCAGGATGCCCTACTGTCTTCTATCTCTCTGGATGCCCTTTTGTTCTCTCCTCTCTACAGATGCCCTTCTGTCCTCTCCTATATCTGGATGCCCTTCTGTCCTCTTCTCCCTCTGGATGACCATTTGACCTCTCCCTCTCTCTGCATTATCTTCTGTCCTCTAAGCTCTATGGCTGCCCTTCACTTCTCTTCTCTCTATTGATGCTCTCCTGTACTCTCATCTCCCTGGATACCCTTCTGTTCTCTCCTTACCCTGGATGGCCTTCTGTCTTCTCTTCTCTCTGGATGCCCTTCGGTCCTATCCTCTCTTGGGATCCCCTTCTGACTCTCCTCTCTCCTGGATGCCCTTCTGTTCTCTCCTCTATCTGGATACCCTTTTGTCTTGTCCTCTATCTGGATGCCCTTCTGTCTTCTCCTCTCGCTGGATGCCCTTCTGTTCTCTCATTCCTGGATGTTCTTAGTCCTCTCCACTCTCTTAAAGCCTTTCGTCCTATCCTCTCTTTGGATGCTGTTCTGTCTACTTATTTGCTCTGGATGCCCTTCTGTCCTGTCCTATTTTTGGATGCTCTTCTGTTCTCTCATCTCTCTGCATGCCCTTTTGTTCTCTCCTCACTCCGGATGCCCTTCTGTCTTCTTCTATTACTGAATGCCCTTTTGTTCTGTCCTGTCTCTGGATGCCCTTCTGTCTTCTCTTCTTTCGGGATGCCTTTGTGTCCTCTCCTCTCTCTAGATGCCCTTCTGTTCTCTCCTCTTTTGATGCCCTCTATCCTCTCCGTCTCTATATCCCTTCTGTCCTACATTCTCTCTGGATGGTCTTCTATCGATCCTCTCTCTGGATGTCATTCTCTCCTCTCCCCTCTCTGAATGTTTTTTTGTCTCTGCTCTGTCTGTGCTCTCCTTTCTTGATGATCTTCTGTTTTCTCCTCTCTTGGGATGCCCTTGTGTTCTCTCCTTCTCTCTGGAAGCCTTCTGTCCTCTCCTCTCAAGGGATGCCTTTCTGTCTTCTCCTCTATCTGGATGCCCCTTCTATTCTCTCCTCTCCTGGATGATCTTTCTTTCTCTCCACACAAAGAATCCCTTCTGTTACACTCCTCTCTCTAGATTCTTTTCTGTCCTCTCATCTCTCTTGATTCCCTTCTGTTCTCTCCTGTCTCTGAATGCCCGTCTGTTCTCTCTGTCTCCGGATGCCGTACTGTCCTCTTTTCTCTCTGGATGCCTTGGTCTTCTCTCTCTCTGTATGCCCTTCTGTCCTCACCTCTCTTCAGGAGTCCCTTCTGTCCTCTCTCTCCTCTGGATGCCTTCTGTACTCTTCTCTTTCTGGATGCCCTTCATCTTCACCTCTCTCAAGATGCCCTTTTTAATATCTATTTTCTGAGCCCCCTTATGTCTCCCTCTCTCCTGATGCCTTCTGTTCTCTCCTTTCTCCAGACACCCTTTGTTCTATCTTATTCTCCTATCTCTGGATGACCTTTTGTCCTCCCCTCTCTCTGGATCCCTGCTGTTCTCTCCTCTCTGGATGTCCTTCTGTTCTCTCATCTCTCTGAATGCCCTTCTGTAACCTTTTCTCTCTGGATGACTATGTACTTCCTCTCTCACCTGATGCCCTTCTGTCCTCTTCTCTCTCTGGATGCCCTTTTGTCTTCTACTCTCTCTGATGCCCTTCTGTCCTCTCCTCTCTCTGGATGCCCTTGTGTCCTCTCCTTCTCTCCGGAAGCCCTTCGTTCTACCCTCTCTGGATGCCCTTCTGTCCTCTTTTCTTTCTGGATGCCCCTATGATCTTCTGCTCTGTCGATGCCCTTTTGTCCTCTCTCTCTCTGGATTTCTTCTGTCCTCTCCTCTCTCTGGATGCGCTTCTGTTCTTCCTCTCTGGATGCCTTTCTGTCCTCTCCTCTTTTGGATGCCCTCTGTCTCTCCCCTCTCCAAATGCCCATCTGTTCTATCCTCTCTCTGGATGCCCCTTCTGTCCTCTCCTCTCTCTGGATATTTTTTCTGTCTTCTATTTTATGGTTGGATACACTTCCTGTCCTATCCTCTCTCTGATGTTCTTCTGTTCACTCCTCTCTCTGGATGACTCTCTCTCTCTTCACTCTCAGGATGCCCTTCTGTCTTCTATCTCTCTGGATGCCCTTCTGTCTATTCCTCTCTCTGTATGCCCTCTTGTCTTCTCCTCTCTGGATCGGCTTTTCTGTCTTCCTTTTCTCTGGATCCCTTCTGTCCCTCTCCTCTCTCTGGAGTCCTTCTGCTTCTCTCTCTGGATGCCTTTCTGTCCTCTGCTCTCTATCGTAGCCTTTCTGCAATGTCCTTCTCTGGATGCCCTTCTGTTCTATCCTCTCTACGGATGCCCTTCTGTCCTCTCCTCTCTCTGGATGTTTTTCTTTCTCTATCTCTCTGGATGCCCTTGTCTACTTTCCTATTCCTGGATGCCCATGTCTTCTCCTCTAGTGGGATGCCTTCTCGTCTTCTTCTCTCTCTGGATGTTCTTCTCTTCTCCCATCTCTATGGATGCCCTGCGTACTCTCCAATACCTGGATGGCCTTCTGCCTTCTCCTCTCTCTCGGATGCCCTTCTGTCTATGCTTCCTCTTCTGGATGCACTTCTATTTTGTCCTGTCTCTGGATGCGCTTCTGTCTTCTCCTCTCTCTGGCTGCCCTTATGTTTCTCATCTCTCTTCATGCATTTCTGTCCGAACCTCTCCTTTGGATGCCCTCCTATCGTCTCTCCTCTCTTGGATGCCTTTCTGTCTCTCTTCTCTCTGGATGCGTTTCTGTCTTATCCTTTGCTCTGGACGCCCTTCTGTCCAGTCCTCTCTTTGGATGTTCTTATGTTCTCTCCTTCTCTGCATGCTCTTTTGTCTCTCCTCACTCAGGTTGCTCTTTGTATTCTTCTCTCTCTATATTCCCTCCTGTCTTCTTCAATCACTGATGCCCTTTGTTCTCTCATGTCTTTGGATTGCCCTTCTGTCTTCTTTTCATTTCTGGATGCCTTCTGTCATCTCCTCTCTCGGAAGCCCTTCTATTCTCTTCTCCCTGGATGCCCTTCTGTCCTCTCTTTCTCTGGATGCCCTTCTGTCCTACCCTCT
>NW_023045304.1:163202-172458 GCF_011762505.2 Arvicanthis niloticus | reverse complement strand
CAAAAAAAATCACATGACTAATAACATTTTTGGTAGCCTCACCAGATTGTAGTGAGGTGCAAAGAAAACCACTGAAGGTATCATTAGAAACATGTATATATTTAAGCTTACCAAAAGGGGCAAAATGAGTAACATCCATTTGCAATATCTCTCCTGGAGTGAGGCACTGATTGAGCCATATATGCACTGTCAGTAAAAGATTAAAGGCATAATCTGGGAAAGTCTTAAAGACCTTGAAAACAGCAACCAATTTCTATCAACCTCTGCTGAGGAAAATTTGGTCTGAAACTTAGAGACCTGTCCACATATATTAAAGGCTGCAACCCCAGAGAAGGATCCATCTGTAAAATTCAGTGGTGCTTGAGGAATGGGTATGTTCTTAGTCACTTTAGGGAAGACCACCACTTGGTGTTCAAGGAACCGTATAAGTTGGTCAGAGGGAGAGAGGTTATCTATCTTTCCCTGAAATGAAATACAGTTAATAGCCCATTCATCTGAGGTCTGAAGTAGCCACAGAACTTGAGCGGCATCATAGGGAATGGTGACAAGGTTAGGGTCTCTACCAAGGAGCTTCAGGGAGGTCTCTCTTCCCATCCTTATGATCTATGCCACCAAGGCAGGATAAACAGGTAGCGCTTTAGGAGGGGTGGCAGGTAAATGAAGCCAATACATAGGTTTAGTCTGTTACAACAATCCCATGGAGGCAAACATGGTAGGAAGAACCAATAGCCATAAGGGGGAGTTGGAGAATAATAGGTAACAGTCTGTTGTTGAATGGCTTTCTCCACGAGCTTAAGGGTGGAGGTGGCATCAGGGGTTAAGGCAAGGGGGAAGGAGGGGTCAGAATCTCCTCGAAGAATATCAAATAGAGGCTTAAGTTCTCCAGTTGTTAATTTTAGATAGGAGCGCAACCAATTTATGTCTCCCAAGAGACATTGAAAGTCATTAAATGTTTGTAAGGAATCTTTTCTAAGTTCAATTTTTTGAGAGAGAACCTTAGAGGAGTAAAGATCAAAACCCAAGAATAAATGTGGGGGCTGTAGCTGGACCTTCTCGAGGGCAATTGGCAGCCCGAGACCTTGGAGGGCAGTTACCAGCTCCTGGCCCACCCAGGGCAAGGTGGTCTGGTCAGGGCTAGCCAGAAGAATGTCATCCATATAATGGACAATATATAACTCAGGGTATTTAAGGTGAAAAGGGTCAATGGCCTGGGCCACAAACTTTTTTTGGGGGGAGACTATTGGCACTGCCTTGAGGCAGGACCCTCTACTGAATTCATGGAGATTGCCCAATGCAATTAACAACAGGAAGGCTACAGGCAAAACATTTACAATCCTCTGGGTGTAAGGGGATGCAGAAAAAACAATCTTTCAAATCAATAACCATCTTATTGTAACTGTTAGGTATTGCCATGGGGGAGGAGAGGCCAGGCTGGAGGGCTTCCATTGGGACCATAATCTTATTAATTTCTCTGAGGTCCTGGAGCAGTCTCCATCTGCCCCCTTTCTTTTGTATCACAAAATGGGTGTATTCCAATGGGAGATGGAGGGTTCAATGTGGCCAGCATCTAATTATTCCTGCACAAACTGAATGGCCGCTAAAAGTTTATGTTGAGAGAGGGACCATTGGTTGACCCAGATAGGGGAATCTGACTTCCAGGTGATCTTATCTGTCTTGCGTGCAGGGGGAGCTATGGTCCTTAAAAAAAATTTGAATCATAACCTAGTACTGAGCGTGAGGTCTTTGGTGTAACAGCAATTGGGGTGGGGATCCCTTGGTTGCATCTGCCCAAGTCTTGTCCACGGATGAACTCCTGGTCCAGCATCTGGTGGGTAACAACTGCAGAGGGGCTAAACATAAGAACTCCCATTTGACTCAATATATCTCGACCCCATAAGTTTATAGGGAGGCCAGGTACAATGAATGGTCTAACATGTCCAGTATTACCCTGAGGATCCTCTCAAGTGAGCAATTGGGAGCTTTGAAGGGTGTTGGTGGACTGGCCAATGCCTTGAAGGTGAGTTAAAGAATGCTGACAGGTACAAGAGGAGGGCCAAGAGGCCTGTGAAATAACTCTGGAGTCTGCTCCTGAGTCAAGTATGCCCTCAAAGTTTTTGCCATTAAGTTTCAGTTTAATTGTGGGCACTCTTGTGAGAGTCTTTAGACCCAATAGACATCAGAAAACTCAGGGGTGGAAGCACCCCAGGATGGGCCCAAGGAAGGTGTGGAAGTGTCTACTGGAAGGGAAAAGGCCTGTGCAAGGCACTGTCCCTGGCGAATGTGAAGGGGCCCTCTAGAACTAGTGGCCAATACTTTAATTTCTCCAGAGTAATCGTTATCAATGATTGAAGGGAAAATGGTAATGCCTTGAGTGTGGCAGATGCTCTGCCCAAGATAAGATAATAAGTCTGGCCATTAGGGATCATCTGAACTCCTCCTCCAGCTTCTAATATTGTGTTGGAGGAGGCACAGAGGTCCAATCCTGCACTACCTGGGGTAGCCCTACATAGGGCTGTGGCTGGTTAGGGACCTGTTGATGGAAGGTTTGATATGGCCCTGCCTGGCTGTTTCCCGAGGCTGGCAGGAAGGAGACTGGCTAAGAAGTCTGGGTCTGGCTCCGCATCCTGTTTCCCTGAAGGGGAGGGAGGGGTCGGCCAAAATATCAGTTTTGGAACGGCAGGCAGTAGCCCAATATTTGCCTAGCCTGCAGCGAGGGCAAGGGGTCATTGGAATTGCACGCTCTCCCTTCCATTCAGGTGGGGGCTGAGCCATGGGTTTACCCTGAGGGCACTGTATAGCAAAATGGCCCAGGTGACCACATCTAAAACAGGTGGATACATTTGCCCCACCACTAGTAGCTGTAGTGGCCGCTCCCACAGCCAGATTGATGGCTTGTGAGACCTTCTGGGCAAAGGGATCTACATCCTTGCAGATATGAATCTTCTCATCCAAATCTTTATTTTTATATTTCCCTCAAAGGGCAGCCCTCCAGGCAGAGTTAGCAGTTTCAAAAGCAAGCTGCTGAAGAAGTTTATTGTCTTCCTGGCCAGGTCCCAAGGATCTCTCAGCTGCCTCCAGGAGGTGGGCAACAAATTCTGAAAATTCTTCTTGATTGCCCTAAATTATCTTGGTCAAGGGGGAAAGGACAGAGCCTTTCATGTGAATGGCTCTCCAGGCACTCATAGCTGCTGAGGAAGACTGGGCCAAGAGACCCAGAGAAAATTTTTGCTGTATTTGGTTAGAGGCATAATTCCCTCAACTTAGGAGTTTATCATTTGTCCATTTATTGGAGGGTGAGCATGAGCTTGAGAGATTGACTTGTGCCTGAGACCTGCAACAATCTGCCCAATCAGCCTGCCTGGAGAGAAATTGTCCCCGAGTTAATATGGCCTGGGCAACTGTCAACCACTCATTGGGTGTTAAATATCCACCTGCCCCAAGGCTTTCAAGAAGGGAAAAAGTGAAGGGAGCATTGGGCCCATAATTACTAACAGCCAAATTTAATTTTTCTAACTGTTTAAAGCGGAATTTTTTAAAGATTGTAAGATTCTCCATAGGGCACACGTTTTCATTTTCTGTCATGGCTCTGCCCACATCCCTGCTTCAACCTTCTGGCTCTGTTTCATCCTCATTTCCAGAAGATGGCCTCTGTCCCCAATTGGGGGCAAGAAGGCTGGGAAGGTTTATGAGAGGACCATGAAGAGGAAGGGGGCACGGGGCATGATTAGGAAGAAGGAGTGGCAGGAATGTGGCTGTGTGAACGCTGAGCACTAGACCAGGAAGGGGGAGGGAGTGGCAGAGTCTGGGAGGAGCTAGAATCAGGAACCACAAGTGTCTGAGGAGGGATACCCTGAGAGCAAGTGACAGGGAAAACCAAACATTGAGAGTCCTGCGCAGGGGAGGAGGAACAAAGGACTGAGAGCCGTGAAATTTGCTTCTGAAGGTGGAGGATGTCTTCCAATTCATGGACCTGAGAAGAAAGGCAGGTCTTCATGTCAGAGAGAGAAAGAGGCAGGGTAGCAGGGAAAGTCAAAACTGCAGACATAGGAAGTGATGTGGAGACCGAGGAAACTGGCGTTAGCGTGGGAACGGCTGTAGTGCCAGAATCCAAAGGCTCTGATTCACAAGCTTCGGCTGTGGCTTGAAGGGCAGGGGCAGGGTGCTCTGAGGCTGCAGCTGGAGGGGTGAGGGCAGAGACAAAGCAAGTCAGGCGGGAAGGGGGCAAGTGCTGTGTATCAGCCACAGCAGCGCGGGAGATGGAGGTGGGGGTGGCGGGAACTCCAAGAGCGTGGGGAAGGCCAGCATAGAGGTGGGGGGCTTCCGAAGAACACGATTACAGTAGGAAGTTTGAGAATGAGAGATGTAAGGGTTGCCAGTGGCTAAAGGCACATACTATGTGGGCAAAGGAGCAGCGGTCACAGAACTATGACAAGGGCACACAGGCGAGGCCGCGGTTGAGGAATCCAAAGCTCACAAATCAGGATAAATATGAGGAGAATCAGACGAGGAGGGAAGCTGAGACTCATGAGGCATATCAATAAGTGTAAAAGGAACAGAAGCCTGAGATGTCGAGCAGGAGAAACTGGCGGAGCCTGGACGCGATTGTGATAAGCAGTATTCTGCGACTGACAAGAGCTGGCGTTTACCTGAGTTTCTGTCAGCATCCTCAATAAGGTCCCTAATAATACCCCAAAATGAGAAAATTGTTGGATTAACTGCACCGTCACCTTCACATTTAATTTTTATTTAGTTCACGACCCAACTTTTGCCACTTCTTAGGGTGTATGATAGGACCATCAATCATGAACCAAGGACACTGTTCATCAATAAACACAAAGAAACTTATAAGATCTTTTTTCTTAACCCTAATTCCTCTATCTCTGAGACTTTGTTTGAGGTCCTTTATGAAGGATGCCTCCTTCGACAGTGAATGGCCCATTCTTATGGGATGGAATGAAAATGAAGCTTTCCTCTAGGAAAGAAGGTCACAGGCTATGATCCTGTCTCACTCAATCGTGCTTTAAGTCTATAAGTCTATCTGTAACTGTCAAGCCGAACCTTGTGGTGCTAGGGAGATGAAGCTGCAGGGGACATAACTAACAAGCAGGACCTTGTGGTTGCCAGGGAGATGAAGCTGCAGGGGATATTGTGCAGGTGGGGAGAGCTAAGGGTAAGGGTAAGAGGCGAGGTTCCTGGCTTCTGAAAGTACACAACATAAATGTCCTTCCCACTGTCCACCACAGAGACCTCCTACCCACTGTGCAGCACAGGGAGGTCCTCTCTACTGTCCATCAAAGTGATGTCCTTTCCACTGTCCACCACAAGGACGTCCTCCCCACTTTCCACAACAGGGATGTTCTTTTCCACTGTCCAACACAGGGACATCCTCACCAATGTCCACCACAGGAACGTATAGCCACTATCCACAACAGGGACCTCCTACCCATGTCTGCCACAGGGAGGTCCTCTCAAATCTCAACCATAGGTAGGTCCTCTCCTCTGTCCACCACAGGGACATCAAATCAACTGTCCACCACAGAAATATACTCCCCATTGTCCACAACAGTGATGTCCTTCCCACTGTACACCACAGAGACGTTCTACCTACTTCCCTCCACAGGGCCATCCTACCCACTGTCTACCACAGGGATGTCCTTCCCACTGTCCACCAAAGTGACGTTCTTCCTACTGTCCACCAAAGGTACATCTTTCAACTGTCCATCACAGAGACATCCTCCCCACTGACCACAACAAAGACATTGTGACACGCTACCTCGCCGATAAGGAGCACATCACACTCAAGATTCTTCTGACAGCGTCTTTTATTGTTACAGCTCTTTTAGTTAGAAGGATGCAAGATGGAGAACAAAGGAAGGACCCCAAGCCCCAGAATGTACTGACTTATATACTGTCAAAGAGACATGATCTGTCCTCATTGGCTTACAGACTGGGGTCTCATTTACATATCCACTGATAGTACTATCAGCAGGAAAATTTGCGCCTACGCGTGCGTACAGCTGCAGACACCAAGGCCAAGAAGAACCAGGAACAGGAAGCCAGCACCATCTTATAATGGCGAGTGTATAGCTACTTCAGCAAACGCAGCATGGCTCCTAACATCTCCCTCTTCTTTATAAATAGCATATAGTGACTAGAGACCTTTTGTGCCTTAGTCCCATGCAATGGGAACCCGAGCCCTGGGAGGCATCAAAAGGCTGTCCCGTCTACAGCTTGGTGCAATGGGATCCTGTGCCCACAAGCATGCATAAACAGAACAGCGTCTCAGCACTTTAGCATATTCAACCAAGCTTGAGGGGATGCTCCAGTCTCAATGGCCAAAAATGCCTGAGCAATAACTACTTTATCACGTTGTTGTTGAGTTTTCATTTTACAGAACAACCAGAGTAAGATCAAAGTCCCTCCAAGTAGCATACAGCCAAACAAACCTACCCCCACCTACTCCTTAAAAAAGGAAAATGCAGAAAAAAGCCAAGAGGTAAAGTCTTTAAAACTGATTATATCAAGGCTTGTATTTTTGAGGTCTAATATCTTCAACTGTAATTCTTCTTGAAGAAACTCCAATTCCTGGGTCCAATTCCCCTTCAGATATTCTGAAATAATAGAACTGTTAACAAGAGAAGAATTATCAAAAAGTAAGGGGGTTATACATAGGGAACATGTGGAAGCCACACAAGAAAGTTGTACGACATCTCCAAGTGCTTGTAATTGTTGTTGTAATAGGTCAATGTGCTGATTGACCAGTAAGACCCCTGAAGCCAAATGAGCATCAGTTCTTTTCACTGTCTCAAGTGCATCGGATGCCTTTTCAGTAATATGACTAATAACTGAGGCTGTTTGCACTTGATTGGCCATGACAATACCTGCAGTCACTGCAGCTGCAGCAGAAACAGTAATGGCAGTGATTATAGCTGCTGTAATGCCAAAATCTCTTTTTTGTCTCAATAATTGTACGATAGGAAAATCTTTGGGGTCAGCTTCAACAGGTACTGGTACAAATGTGGGAATATTCACCACAATTGCTGTCCAGTTTTTTCCATTCCAACATTCTGTTAAGTAACATGTAATATTAGGACTATGGCAATTAATTATTGAGCTGTTTTCAAACAACTCTTCATCACATATAAGGAAAAAATATGGTGCTTGAACACACACTAGCGATGGCTCAAGCGTATAATTAGAATATTGTTGATTAATCTTCAAATTAGATAAACTGATCTTTGTTTTATTACTTCGTGTGGTCTCCAATCGTGTACCACTGACATTATTAGATGTATGGAAGCTTCCTTGTAGATTAGCAAAAGCTGATATACTAGTAGATGCCTCGGCATCATTCATAATTATCCATTCGAAAAATGGCCACTCACTCCCAGGCCCAGAGTGAGTGTTATTTGTTTTAAATCTTTTTAAACTTTGATTAAAATAGAAACCCTCCGATAGTTTAAATTTCCGTAATTCTGGTGGTTGACATGCTGTAAATGTCGGAGGAAAATCCAATAATAGATAGCACCATGGTATCTGTCTTTTATTGGTCACATTAAGAGGAGAATTATCAGATAATGGTATAGTTATATTGCTAGTGAGCATAATGGTAGTGATATTAGAAGATGTATTATTACCACCAGTTCCACTTCCACTAGTTGCTCCAGTACTTATTTGTGACAGGGCATTCATTAATATCCCTGTGGGAATTTTATTAGCAACAAGTGGATCTTCCCAATATCCCAATTTCATTTTTGTAGTTTTAATACATGGACCTTTCCCAGAGCTAATAGTCTCATTTTGGAAAGTAAAACATAATGCCGTATTTAATTTTATTGAGGTGGCATTATATGGTTCTGTTTCAAACCTAGGCGTTTTGATGCATGGTGCTTCCATGGCACAACTTGTAGATAAGAATAAAGGAAGTTTAGTCGAATTAGCATGTACAGGCATTGGAACGGGCCATGTTCTCACTATTGCCCACAGAGGTAGGCTGCTCCTTATGGGAGTCCAAAGAATTAATATCAGAAACATTGACGTCCACAGCCTCTGGATACGGATTTTCTTTTTCTCCATCCTTCACTATTCTTGTCAATCTTGTTGGTACCCAGATCGGATTTTCTTGCTCCTGTGGGAAAACACAAATAGCTCCCCTGGCCAGTGAGCATATCAAAGCTCCATTGGGGGTGATTTTGTGCCATGTTATCTCTGGCCTGTGTAGCACACAAATCATGATAAAGAGATTTCCATTATAAATATTTGCCTGTAGGGACAATTGCCTTGATAGTACTACACCAATCCCCAGGCGTCATAGCACTTTCTGCAAGTCTCTCTATTAAGGCTTGGGTAAAAGAGGCATTTATGCCATATGTTTGCACCGATTCTGCCAATGACTTTAATTGTTTCAAGTCTAAACTTCGATGGTATCTCTGCTGATTCTGATCTTCAAAGACTGGAAAGGCTGCTCTAATTCTTCTTCTCTCCTTTTCTGGAATCAAGGAGGTGGTTATTGGAATAACATGTCTCTTAGCCTGTTCCTGTTTTGTCTTCCGCACAAGCAGCTGCGGCACCGATGGCAAACTGCCAGGTGCATAAGGAGGATCCGGACTATATCTTTCTTTCTCATAACAAGCTGCCTCCTCATCTAATTCAGTTTGTTCGTCCGAATCCAACCCATCCTGGGACGAAGTATCGTCCTCGTTTTCTCCCTCCTCAGAGGACGTCTCCTCTGAGGCAGAGTCATTCAGTGTAAATTTTCTAAACCCAGACAAGGCTGGATATATTTTTTTATATTTCTCTGACTGAGCTATTTTCTCAGCTCCATTATCTTTTTTCTTTTTTCTTTTCTCCCCCTCCTTCTTCTTCTGACATGGAGGGCTTAAAGGCTGTTTATCATTGCCTTTTCTTCTGCTAGCATTCCCTTCCTTTTCTGCTTCTGATAGGCTATCCTGACACTGAGAAAGGACCCTTTATCTTTCTCTTATCTTTCCTTGGCATTTCTCATCCGATATGCATGCCTGAATCATCTTAAAAATAGGTAACGTGCCTGCTCTCAATCTTCCCTCCTCCTTTCCCGGGCTAAATCAGCTCCTAAACTTTTCCATGATCGAGTGGTAAGGGATCCTGTGGACCATACCACGGAGCAACTCTATCTACCTCTTAAAAAATTCAAAAGAACCCCATCTGAAATAGTCAAGCCGCTTTCCTGCAGCAGCGCCTGCACGCCATGAGAGCCAGCTTAAACTGTTGATTGCCC